>NC_086284.1:44178497-44478497 GCF_963924245.1 Chroicocephalus ridibundus
CTTTGAGCTTCCATGGGGCAATAAAAGAAGTAGGTAAATGCTCAGACTGTTTCTTAAAGTTTCCTATCTCCCTAAGTCCGGAGAGTTCCTAACAGTTCATTATTTACCAGTATCACATCAGGGAATGTATTACATGGACATAGCTCCTTCTCTCGCCACCCCACCCACCCCCCAATTTTGTAGGTCTATAAAGACAATTATTTTTTTTTTTCCATTAAGTCGTTTAAATATGTCACTAACTATCATTTTTATTCAGTGCTATTATGGTTAAAATGTAAACCATAACTATCCATTTAGCCTAAGCATGCTCTGCAAAGTAAAAAAGATAAATTAAAGGATACAGAATACAGCCAATGCGATAGTTATGCTCATAGTTACAAAATACAGTCCGTAAGTAATTTAAGCAAGCATGACTTACTTTTATACCAAAAAAAAAGGATTTCTCTGATTTATTTTCTTCCTGGATGCATATTTTTGCTTTCTTGAGTTTACTTCATATGTTTCTTGTTTTCTTATTCTGTCAGCCCATAGCAATATCTCACAGATACAAATAGCACCTTCTTGACACTGCATATCATTAGCTAAAAATGCTAGTGGCCCTATTCTGCTGGCTTCATTCCCCGCTCCTCCTCCTTTTCTAGAAGGCAAACAGTCTAGAAAGTAAATATGCTTCTTCCCTAGAGCCTAAGGACCTAGAAACCTTTTTCCTTCCACAGACTCACTGTCTCATTTCTAAATCACCTGCCTGCACTGAATGTCACACAACATTTCCATTATGGAATCAGTCCTCCAGTCAATTATTTAATTAAAGGAAGATTTACCAAATAATATCCCTTTCTCCTCCAGTAAAAAGATAAGAGCAAGATGATAACAAAATATTTATTTCTTTATTATTAATTATTTTTTAAACCAAAGATGGGGAAACTTCAGATGGGGAAAAGATCACCTTGGAATATATTACATCAAACATGACCAGCAAGGACTTTTCTTTTAGGAAGAATAATGGTTTAATGTTTAATTAATCCTATCCATTTCTGCATTTATGGGAAGGCAGAGAAGAAGAGTCTGCTTTATAATGTGGAAAATTAAATATTAAAAACTTTGTGCCTATTTGACTTTACATTTTCTTGTTATGAATGGGTATTTTTACTTTATTTCACTTTCTTCAAACTACAAGAGGCAGAAGCAATTACTGCAGCTCTGCTGAACAAAGGTATTCTCAATGTACCTCTGATACTGCCTTGCCAATCCCAAAACAAAACAAAAATTAAAAGCCATTTAAAGTATTAATGGAACCTTTAAAACTCACATTCAAAGCGACGCAGGTTACTCAAGATTAGAGAAGGCCAGGGAGAACTTCAGAAAAGCTGAACAAAGTTATGCATTTAAAAAACTCAACAGATAAAATTCAGTGTAGACAAGAGGCCATACACACTGGATGAAATAATGTGAATTGTCCCTATGTACAAATGCGTTCTAAATTAAGTGCACCTATTCAGAGAAAAAGATGTGGAAAGTATTTTGGACAGTTCAATAAACCATTTGTTCCACGTACAAGAGTAGTCCAAAAGCCCAACAATATTATTAAGGCCTGAAGAATTCAGAGTACTAAAAGAGAGAACAAAAACGAAAATAAAGCCTTTAAATACAGTGACCTTAAATAGTCTATGTTCTTGTTCTTGCCTTGTCTCAAAAAGCAGATTTTCTCTTTTTTTTTTTTTTCTAAAAAGAAGGTCCATCCAGAGGAAAGCAGAAAATAATGAAGATGGTAAAAATATGACAGCTCCTGAGCTGGAGAAAGGAGGGAGCAGAGGCATGAACGGCCTCTCTGAGTCGCTCACCTGGCAGCCATTTCTGCTTCCTTTCCACTTCCAAATGGTACCTCTGAGAGGTGCCCTGGTATCCCACCACTGCCAGAGCCCCGACCCACTGCCACTCCAGCACAGAGCCCACCCAGAGCCCCAGTCCCCGCGTGGTTCACAGCCCTGCTCCAGTCGTGGCTGTATCCCCCCCACGCTGTGCCTGCAGCCCGGGGCAAGCCGCCCCACAGCTGGGAGAGACGAGGTGCTGGGGGGCACCCACCTTCAGCCCCCTACTCCCCGCAGGGACACTGTGCAGGCAGGGCAGGCTCAAACCCAGATGCTAAAAATACGTATGTTTTACTATGTAGTACTAAAAGTAGTACGAATAATGAAATCTTTATTGTGGGCCTTAGGTACTGCTGGGTGGAAAACTTCTAAAAGGAAACTTCTTCCACGTTTCTCCCCTAGCACAAGATGGTCCCCCCTCTCCCTTGTGCCATCCTTCCTCCACTTCGTCCTTTCTCGTGTCCTAGTCATTTTCTCTTGTACCCACTTTCGACTCAGTTATCCTTCCTTTCCCATCTCTCTTTGTTCAGTCCTTATTTTCTGTGTCTCTTGCCTTCACAAAGGTCCTGTAGGTTAAACAGAGCCTAAATTGAATAAAGTTTTAAGCCTCCCACAGTAAATCATCTCTCCCTTCCACTGCTGAGTGCTTGATCTTCCTCTCGAGAGATGCAGCCCAGCAGGCTGACAGCAATCGGCTGCGTGCTGTGTTGCGCCCAATACTCTGAATCTGACTTGTTCAATTCACATTCAGACCCCAGCCTGACTACAAGATTAAAATCCACTGTCTTGTCCCATCTGCCAGCGGCCACTTCATCACCGCCTGGTTTTGGGGCAGGAATGCCCTGATGTGCACTCTTCTGGCTCTGTCCAGAAAAATTATCATAACTGAACTTGAATTTAACATTGATTTAGTTAAAATTTGCATGGAAAACCTTGACCATGGGACCATGAGTGCTCTGGTTCACACTGAAATTAGTCAGGAATGTCACATAGCCTTATTAGGAAAATATTAGTTGCTGCATTTAGCTTTTCATTTCTCAGTTTGATTTAAACCAGCGTGTCCACTGTTCCATTCTGACCCTCGTGTTACTCAAATAACGCTGCAGTGTCAAGGCACTTCCCCTCTCCCTGCAACCATTTAAACTTTGGAGTTCCAACTCACGCTCCCAGAGGTCTATTCACACTCCTCCAGAATTTCTGGCGATTGCTCTTTATCCTTATCGATTACTGCCAATTTTCTGCCTTGTTCCATGCTGGTTTTTGTTCCCTCCCTCTTTCATTGGTTAACAAAGCAAGAACAAGAGCCAAAGTCTGCCACCCAAGCATCTTTGCCATAAACCCCATTAATTTCTAGCCACTTTGCATCTGGTTTAGTGTTGCTGGTGTTACATTATGCACCTATTAAGAAACATGATGCCTATGTGTGAATGTTGAAGGACACAAACCTCTGTAAATATACAACACTAATAATAGTCCATCCCGAATAGGCATTGAGACAACTTTCATTTTATATTATTGCCTGTAAGTGGGACCTAGCACAGACGGCCCTGACAGGCAGCCTGAAGGCCTGAATTTCTAATTGTAACTTTGCTATTGGTTTGTTCAGCAAAGTTAGGAGAGCTGCGTCCCTCTCTTCCCATCTATAAAGTCAAGGTTACCTCCTCTAAAAAGCTTTTAAATCTACTCAAACAAAAGCCAAAGTAAGAAATAAGTATTTATTATTTTTTAATCACGGAGAGGCTTTAAACAAGCCATTCTTACAAAGCAAACCCCAAGGTTATACTTGAGCTCTGCTGATTAACTGCCATTTTATAGGTATGGATAGACAGTATTTTGTGTAAATATATGGGTTTCTGTGCCTCTCAGGTGTTCTGCCTAAGAAGCTGGCTGTTTGGTTGCGACCCAAGGGAAGATTTGTGGCTGCAAAGCCCCCTAACTTTTCCCCAAAAAAAGAACCTCATTGTAGAGAAGCTAACTCAGTATGAAATCTAGAAAATGGAGTTGTCTGCCAAGGAATTTCTTATTACAGAAATCTTGAAAGAAAATAAAGGTTTCAGATCCAAACCAGATACTGTGGCCAATAAACTGAGGATCAGAAACAGGCAACAAGTTGGCCTCCCTTCTAATGAAAGTCCGTTAGGGACGCCAATAGACTGTGACTGCTTTTCTTACTAACTTTATTAATTAGGACCCTCAGGAAATTCAATAGTAAAAAAGAGGGTGAGAGGGGATGTTTGCCAGAATTGCTGCAGCATGTGCCAAACCCCCTCACTTTTAAGACGCGTACACAAACCAGTAACATTTTATCTATTCCAGCACAACTGAGCTCAGTGGGAAAATTCCACTGAGTTCAGTTCACATATCAATTTACACTTAAGGGTAAAGTGGTTAAGTGTCATGACTAATTGAATTGTTTTTATTATGGGTTCTGGCTTGTCTAAACAGCATGGCATTCAGTACATTAAGGATGCCAGACACAAGGAGCTCAAACAAGTTAATTCTGTTGGAAGTTATGAAAAAGAGGAAATAATTTAATAATTTTTTTTAATTCTTACAGCTTATTTTTACAGTTTCTAGCAGCAGACTAGGGTCTTAAAGACACTACTTCTAACAGGCATAAATAGCAACACCTTGCACGCTAACTAGGTTTTGGTTTGGTTTGCTTGTTTGTTTGTTTTTCTTTTGGAAAGTCTAAGGAGTTAAAAGCAAAATGAACAGGGGGAGAAAAAAAAAATCTAGGGCAGAGGCTATGCCATTCTTGATTTACATCTGCCCCACCCTGATAGCCCAATGATTACAGAACCCATTTTTAGAGCAAGTAATTCAGGGAGGTTGTTTCAAAAAACAGATATGCATTTCTGATCTGAAAAATTCAATCTGTTTTGACAAGAGCCAAAGGCCGCTAGACCTTTGAAATACCCCTTATATTGAAATGGTACTCCCTTTCAGTACAAGGAATATCCAAAAAACTCTGACAAGTTCTTTATCATTAAAGCAAGTTTATATTTGAACTAAAACTAGACCAAATATTTTTTTAATGGAGAAAACTCAGAATCAACTAAGCAAAACAGCAATAAAAGAGGATTATAAAGAAAGTTCCCTTCAGTGTATCCCAGGTCATATATTTGAAAGCAATTCCTTCTCTCAAGGCTTGGTTTCAGAGCAGATGACTCCCTCTGGGTTGCAGCACTCTCTGTGCAGTACCCTCTAGGTCCCTCCAAAGTTTTTTTTCCATCACCTCCACACTTCTGCAGCACATCAGCTCCCTGCACTTTGCACCAGCTCCCTGCCCTCTGCCCATGCTACAGGCTCCTGCTTAGCTGCCACACGCTCTCTACCCTCTGCTCTGGGATCTCACTTACACAAGAAAATAAAGCTACCCCCCTCCTACCTAGTCACTCCCTTTTTAGAGGAACAAAGAAATGAAAATAAACACGATCCATCACACACATACATCCAGGAACCAGTGCTGTTCTCTGTTCTTCCCACAAAACATCAATGCAGGCAAGAGAGCTTCATGACGGTAATTGGGAGAACCACACTGTTACATACATCACTGTCTGCATCTGGTGCTATTTCGTATGCTCCACGCGAGGATCTGAAGTGGTGACATTCCAGTGGACAAACGGTGTTTCAAAATAATGCTCATTTATTCCGCAGCCTTGCACAATCTGCACCGAGTGCTAGTGGCAACAGATTGAACGGTACTAAAGATCTCTCCAGCACAGGCTCTTCTACAAATGCAGAATTAAGTATTCATGAAGAGATTTCAAAGGTCTAAAATGACTGTAGAGCTTTCAAGATGCGACACTCTGAACTAAGACACTGTCAAATAACAAGTCATAACTGGAAAGGCAAAATTTATCTCCTGAATATAACAGATATTTATAATTATTTTTCCCTATCTTTACTTTCAAAAATTAACTGAACTAAATTTCCAAAAAGGAACAGAAGTAACTGACAAAAAAGAATAACCAAAAGGAAACATAAGAATAAATGACTGGCACTAAACAGAACAGTTCTCTCCCCTTCCAGCCTTTCTTTTTTTTTTTTAATCTAAGCATACAACAAAATGGCTGCTAGTTACACTCTTCTGATGAAGAGAATACAGGTTTGTCTTAAAAAAAAAAAAGCTTTTGAAGCTCAGATTGATCCTTCATAACAAATGTTTTATAGAGAATACAATGTTTGAGACCAATTTTTATTACATACTTCTTTTTAGCACTGCCAACGACTGCAAAACCCCCCAGAAATTAAAAGAAAAAAAAAATCGTGTTTTACTCAACTTACATGCACCAAATTCCACCAAAAGTTTCCTTAAACAGAGTGATTATGGAAATGATCTAGCTGAGGTAACCTAAAGCACTCCAGCACAGCTGGACTCTTCCCATAAATCACACCTGAAGAACCAGGCTGAACTCACAGTTACGTGTATTCATTGGGATAGCACTAATATGTGTTCTTGTACAGGAATAAAACAGATGGAAACTCAATGTGGCAATACTGAGAAAATCACAACCCTCTTTGCCTAAATGCCTCCATGCCAGGAATAATAAAGTCCAAGAGACAGATGGCCTAGACCAAGTGAAGGGCGCCATCAGTCCGACTCTACAGTAGTCTCCACTCCAGAGGGTCATGTCAGAATATAACGCTGAATTTGTAGCTTTGCTGGACACTGGAGGAGTGCTCTCTGCAGCGAGTACGCCATGAATACACCGTTTGCTAGTGTGTGCCCGCACCCTGTCGTACGGACTGTGCTCACCATGAAGACAAACCCACACACACCGGTCACATGCTGACTTCAGATTCCCTGTGCCTGATTTTTCATTACTTTGCCTCTAAAATAAAAATAAACTGTACCTGCGTCAAAAACACCCTCGCTCAAGATCCTTCTCCCACAAGCTTTGATTTGCCATTACTGAATAAAGGAATGGAGGGTAGTTCTTAACTGAAACGAATTACAGGACACTGCTGCTTATTTGAGGGCTTGCTGGGAGATGAAAAGCGAATGTGACTTCAGTTTTGCTTATTATCTAGAGAGGGAAGGAGGAGGGGAGCATTTATTTGTTTCTTTGGCTGGAAGGGTGTTTTATTACACATAAGGCGGCAAATGCATTGACGTATTTATTTCCCAAGGGAAGTGACAAATCAGTATATACCAGGAGAAACTTTGTCACTTCTCCTAGAACAATCCCCTCTGTTGCTCCGGGTGACTGCATATGCTCTGCCAATAATTATTTTTTTTTTTTTTTTTTTTTTTTTTTTTGGTACAGCTTTTACAATGTTTGCCATTGGGTTACCAGCATCACAGATAAAACACCCCACACACAGAGCCAACCCACACAGACACACACGGGAACTTCAGAGGGTTCTGGTTTCTTAGCTCAACCTAGACAAAAATCAAAGCTGCTTTATTTTTATTTTCCTGGCATCTTCAGCATCTCTTTTTCACTCACAGTAATACGATGTATGTTTTTCAACTACAGATTTACAAATAAGTGTTGGAAACAAAGGAGTCTTAGTGTATTAGTTTATCAAATCTTCTTCATATATACCTTCTTATATATACCCCGTTACTGTGCCATATGAGACTACCACAGTGGCTACGGATGCACCACTTTGCTACTATAAGTAAAAAAACCTTTCAAAATTGGGAACTCGAAAGTTGTTCTACAAAGCCAAAGCTTCCAAAGAAATTTTTTAAACACAGGAGATGATTATCTCTGTGTGTGTATTTAGGTAATTGCGCTTATTTTTCACTACTTTTGAATTTGCATTAAATTAATATTCTCTGATTTGATAGCTATAAATACCCTTTTGTTTATTTTTCAGTTCAGGTTTTTTTAAAGCACATAATACCCTAACTGTACACAATGCTTTAAATACCCCATTCAGAGCCACAGGCTCTTCCCTGAGAATGTGTCCTTTCCACTCTGAGGCAAAAAAAGAAAATGTGTCATGTCAGTCTCCTTAACTGTTTTAGTGTTTTCAGTTTTTTGTTGATTTTATGGATGTAAAATTCTGTATTGTGTGGGGTTTCTGGTGTTTTTTTGGTGGGGTTTTTTTTGAGTTAAGTTTCCATAATGTGTGTGCAGGCACCTCTATGGAAATGTTTTGCCTCAGAAAGTTGGTACATGAAGTAGTTGATGAAATGGAATGGACCAAATTAGATCAATGGGTCAAATTCATATTGAAAGTAAAAGAGCACAATTCTATTGCTTTCAATGAAATTCAATGATATTCAGGATTATAGCAAAGCACCATAATATAAAGAGATCTTCTGTGATATACCATATCTGGCAACGATGGAACTGACAGAATAAATGACAAAATCTGTCTGCACATCAGTGAGCTGCTGCATTGATTATCAAAGCTGCTGGAACTTGTAACTTGTTCCATAAAAGTAACGTACATGCAAGCAGCTGATGCGTGAGTAATTTACTTGAATCAGGTCTCTTCATTGCTACACTTCAGCTAATAATGAAAATGCAAAAGTTGTTTGGCACAGCAGAAAGCTCCCTTAGCCGCAGAAAAACTGTTGGGTCCTACTATTCACAATATTTGATCTTAAAACACTAGAGGGCTGCACACCTTGAAATGTCTGTACATTTCCACCCTGTTATGCAAGCTGGCTTTCATAGTCTCTGCTGTCTAAAGAGATTTCGAATTTTGCTTTCCCATAGTGTCGCCACCCCCGCTCCCATTCTGCAATGGCAGACGCAGCATTACCGCAACTCTCTCGGCTTCAGTCATACCTGGAATGGGACAGTAAACAGCCTTTTTTCTAGAATTTTTTTCCATTTGAAAGCAGCATATCATGGTCCTCTATAACACTATCCTCACTCACACTGACTTTATTTATTTCAGGCTCAATTCTGAAGTCTCATAAGTGAAAAAAAAATATTCGTACAATGAGGATAAACAATACTTGCACAGGGGAACTTCAATTTCTGTTTTGTACATGAGACTGACTGAACTATGTGAAGCTTCCTATTGTAGCAACAGATTATTCATTGTGATAAACCATCCTTTGCCTCACCTTTGCTGGAGCAAAAGTGAGAATAAAATAACTGAGTAAAGGACTGCAAATATGCCCCCCTCTTTTTTTTTCTCCCTCCTCAATAAAGGGAAGGAATAGTCAGGCCAAGGGAAGTTGCACATTTCAAATTTGCTTTGGATCAGCTTTCAGGATTTATCATATGTTTTGTAGCCTCCTCTGTGCTTTTTGGCTCTTAGTCATAAGAATGCATGAGCATTTTGAGGCAAGAAGGCCATGTGGTTTGTAAATAAAATATACATGCAGCTCCCTCCTTGCAGGGAAGAGTTGGAAAATACCACCCAGGTGGACTCAAAGTGTTCTAAAACCAAAAGGCAAACAAAATAAATATGAACTTGGTTATTTTTATACACTGAATGCTCTCTGAGAAGTCTGGAGTGCTTGAGGTTGTCACTGTTTGTTTTTCTTGCCAGCAGACTACTGAATTCTGATCTCTGCTTTGCCCGAGGAAGGTAAAGACAAATTAAAGTCACTGAGTCTGTCTGCAGTGGGTCACCTTGAAAGGGGCAGCCCTTAAAGAAACTAGTTCTCTCTGGGAGATGGTTTCTGAGAAAGAAAACAATATATATGTGGCTTAAGACTCAGAAAGACAAAACAAAAATATATTTGAGAAGATAAGCATATAAAGCAGGTATTTTCTGGGTAAAGCAATATGTACGATCAGATAAATGTGAAGAGAAGGCATGCAGTTACACAGCTATCGACTTGGGTGAAGAAAGGCTCCAGCAGTTTAATTTATTTGTACTGAAGCAAAGGAAGTTAGTTATGCACACTGACCAAAACCGGTCCAGACGCACGGTTTAGGTAGGAGAGAGGTGGGGAAAAATACAGCTTTACAGCACCGAAATATTCAGTAATCCCTTAAGGATAAGTGCAAACGAATGCAAGAAAACCAAAATTAAGCCAAGGGACTGGCCAACTACTTTTAGTTCTGGTGTTATCTAAATGATACGCCTTCACAATATAATTTCAAAATTTATTTTTAATATTCGAAATTATTAAAAACATTTGAAGAAGCTCATAATCAAAACTACCATCTATCAAAATTTAATAACTTTGCTGATTTGAAAAGATTTTTTTTCATTTTTCTTACTAGATATTTTAAATCAGTATTCAAAAATAAAGGATGCATTTAGTGCAAGTTCTAAGTATTTTAGTTCCATGAGAGGTCATAAATACTTTACAAAGTAACTCTGAGAAACTTCTGTCTTTGTCTCTCAATTTAATGTCAGTCAGCACTCATCTACCCCTGATAGAAAAGAAGTGAGCTGATTTTAAGCTGATTTTAAGGATTTAACTTCTGAAATGGGACTTAAACTATGTACGTTCACTAAGGCTCCTGAACCTTGCAGGCACATACAGTTAAGTAATAAAAAAAGCAACTGTCAGTCTTCTTCATTTAGAGAGCGTGAGATATTTGTCTGGATACTCTGAACAATTCCTAAACAACGTGAGTGCAATAAGCCTAGTTTCTTTCCCACAGCACATACATCTATGCTCTAGTGACTTACCTGATGTGGAGATTATGCTCTTATTAACTAAAAGCCTGTACTCAGCAGTTAAAAACGCCACAAATTAAGAATAGTTAACCTTAAATCCATCCACTGTGTTTCTGACAGACAGGACTGAGTTAATTTTATCTTCTGGGTTTAGACAAGGCAGATGAATTTTGATGACAGATATTTGTATATTTTTTAGGAGCTCCTAATCTGATGTCCCTTGCCTTTCAGCTGTGGACCACAATAACCTCACCTGTTCCAAAGCTCATCTTCCAAACAAGGATGTTTAATGCAGCACTAAATATCTAGATCTGGAGAATTACATTATGCTTGTTATTTTTTCACAGCAGACCTCTAACTTATTCTCACTCCATTTCCTCTTTTGTCTCAGCAGAAGATCAGTGGACAACCAAAAGCTGAGAGTTTACAGTGGAAGAATTGCAATACTGAAAATTCAAAAGCTAATCCTCCACCTTTTCATTCACAGATACCCACAGAAGGAGTGAGTGGAGCAATTGTATGTCCCTAAAAATACCTGAACGTTTTTTCACATCTGTCCTCATTTTTGTCATCATTTTTATAAATGTAGGCCACATGGGGCCTCCAGACAATCCCTCTTTCCTTTGCCAGGATGCATTCATCCTCAAACCATTTCTGCCCTGCACACAAAGGCGTACACACAAAGTCACATGAAGAAGAAGATGGACTGCTTCAAAGAAAGATGCAAGAGACCTTTCACTCTTCCTTCACTCAAGTCACACAGAGGCTTGGCTGATAATAGTAAAATCTTAGGACAAACCTGAAAACAGAGTCATTCAAGTATTTTTAAAGAGATACAGTTGCTAGGATCGCTGCTTCTGTGGGAATTCTGTGAATGGAAAAGGTGTAGACTCTTGTGAAAGGAGTCCAAACCTATTCAAACACAGCTCTGAAAAATTTTGTCATCCATTTAGTAATTTCCACCTAGAGACAATGCAAGCAATCAGCCCATCAGATTATTATCTTTATTAAAAGAACAAAGACCGTAAATGAAATTTACTGGATAAAGAATCTATTGCACCAATAACCATTGTACTGCCTGAAAGAATGGCTCAGCAACAGTACTCAAGGTACCTTCAGAACCAGGGTCCTAACAATTTCACGATGAAATCTGCTAATTAAACTTACATTCTGACAGAATTAAGGATTCTGGGGCTTTAGCACTAATTTTTAAAAAATTGATTTTCCAGAACTGGATAAAAGCAATAAACAACGCAAATGGTAAATCACAGAGAGCTTCATTTTCTGAACTATAATGTAATGGGAAAACTGACAACTAACAGCTGACCTGTTTCCTCGCATTCTCTACTGCGATTGTTGAGGTGAAACTCTCAGACATATTCCTTTAATTTTTCAAAAGCAAGAAAATGAATAAAATACCCTTTCAGTGATCCTGGTATTTAAATAAATGGCATTTATAATGGGAATGCACTTTTGCCTCCACTTTAGAACCTTTTTTTCTCCTTTTTGAACAGCAGTTGCCTATGACAAGGAATGACAGACCATTTCCATTTCTATCTCTGATTCCTGTAGCCAGGTCATACTGTCACATGCAGTGGGAGAGGGAGAGGGCAGCTCATTCTGGCACCAAGGTCTTATCTGCGCTAGCCAGTGAGCTGATGGACTGGCACCCGAGACCGAGCATCCAGGGCCACCTTGCCTGCATGCGAGCATCCTATAGCAAAGCGATTCCATTAATAGCCGAGTCTTTTGTTTCTGCACTCAGCTGTAATTGATGAGGACAGAGCCCATGATTCTTTGTGCTAAGATGTTCCAGCATTTGCTTCTAGTCAATTATGAGCAAATTTGGCTGATCCTCAGGGAGAATGTAGGAAGGCACCAGAGGACTACCGGCATTTGGGTGGCTTTGCCTGTGCTCTTCCCAGAGCATGGGCAAGTTCTGACCCAGGAGAAGACCTCAGCAGCTTCCATTTCTCACCATCAGTCTAAACCTACCAATTTAAAATTGTTTATCTAAAGAGAAATGCCAGGCAGATAAGACTAACTTTGAAATTAATTGTGCAATGTATGCATATTTGGGAATTTATTATGCGACTTGACTTGCTTTACCATTTCAATGGGCTATTGATACTAGCTTAGATGAAGTTTAATAAATGAATACAGTCTTTGGACTAGTTTGCAGTTTGAGGCTGCTGGCAACTATATAAAAAAAGCCTTACAACAAACCATACAATTCCTCAGCATTATGATCCTATACATCTAGGAACAGCTATTGTGAGTGGCAGTGGCTGTCTAAGAATATCTGCATGTTTATTGTTCCCCCTTGAGGCAACAAGCATTGTCTGAAAGGAAAGCTCTGTGTCTTGACTATCCCTTGAGAACTATAATTACAGCTATAGAGGAATATACCATACTGACTCTCAAGCAATTGAAAAAGACTGTCAGGCAAATGCTTTCTATGTCCATTGCTCTGGGATCAGATCCTCTGAAAGTTAAAATGCGTAGGCAACGGGCCAACTTAGCCTCAGAGTTAGAGGATTGAATATACCAACATCAATAGAATTATAGCTTTTCATATTGTTCCTGATTTTGGCCCAGTGCCTTCAAACAGAACCAAAATAAGTACTGAAAAAAACCCCAAGCACTGCATTTCCAATATTGTTAATTCTAAATAATAACTGCAGATTTTGGCATACAGCTGAGTGCTTTTTTCTAACTAAACAGACCATATCTCCTGTTCATAGCGCCAACAGAGACACCAAAGTCCACAGACTTGACAGAGAATCCAGGCTGAGGACATGACTGACTGAAATACACAGGCAAAGATAAATAGAAGAATTTAGGAAGCTAAATCATACTTTAAATTTTACAGCAACTTCATAATAAAGCTCCTTGAGATTGTTAGGAAAACATGTCAAGCCACAAAGATCCACTCCTTAAAAAAAAAGATTTAAGGGAAATGTCAAAGTACAAAATATGTATGTGAAGAAAATAATACGGACTACAAGATTACTTCAGATTAGATTGTCATCACAATGTAAATGAATTAGGAGCATTTACATTCATGGTTCTCAGAAATTCTTTCTGTAGGCAACCAGGATAAATTAGTGGTCACCTCTAAAGCCAAGGCAGCCTTATAATTTATTGCAATGGATTAAGATTTTACCCTTGGTTCAAGTTAAATTATTTTTATGCTGTAAGTGAATTCCATGAGAGACAAAAGATTTTTGACAAATCCAGTTTCATCTTCTGAGTCAACCTTCTCAAAGACAAATGCAAATAGAGTCAAATGTTATATCATCCCACTTTTCCCATTTTTGTACTTTAAAAGACAAGCCATGAATTTTTTGGTTTGTCATTTGTTGGTTCATGTAGATAATAGAGTTCATAAAGGATTTTACTAATTATCAGTTAAGGTAGTGATAGTTCAAGAATTTTAATTAAGGTAGAACATTTTAGGTATTTTAATAGCTAGAAATGGACTGTCACCCTTGATAAGAACAGTCCCTAGCATTTTGTAATGCAAATTAATCTTCTATATGGGTAGCATCAGGAGTCTCATCATTAAGCTCATGAATGACTTCAACATAAACCCAACACATTTCTTCAACATGCTAGCAAGAAAATTCCCTAGCACAGTATACAAATATTAATCTTATCTAAGTATGAACCATATGGCTCCATTTTCTAATCAGAAGTAAATGACATCATACTTGGGATGATCTCCTCTATAATTTATCAGTAACTGAACATGCAGCAACAGAACTGAAAATACGCATGGATATAGCATAACCGTATTAGTAGCTAATTTACATGCTTTTAAAAACATCAAAATTGAGGGTGAAATGTAAATCAATGTAAAATTGAAATGTAAAAATGGTCTCAATGAAAAATTCTTCAAGATGTCAAAGGACTTAGTAGTTCACTTTTATTAGAATTTGCAGAATAATGCAAAGATATGAGTCCCCTTCCATCTCTATTGTTCTAGTCTTTCAGTTCTTCATAGGAGGTCTTCCATTTTGAAACAAGGAATAAAACAAGAGTAGCTAGAAGTAATGTCAGTAAAGGTTCTATCAGCCATATCGCCAAGATTTTTAGAGCTGTTTAACATATCTTCTGATATTGCTGCAATGGAGCAAAAAAAGGCTGTCAACCTTGCTTTGAGATGCTGCAGTAGCATTTGCTCTGCTAAAAAAAGTGTTAGTCAATTCTTCTGAAAGAGAAGGCAAATCTAAGAAAAATAAAACTCTGAATACAAGAGCTAAATAATGAGCCAGATCCACATGAGAAACAGCTATTTGAGGCTAGAATAAACCAAGAAAACTAATCTAAGTATCTTGAAGGACTTCACTGAGAACAAGGATTAAGAATGTGAGGCTGGCAAAGGACATCAGCAGATATGAGTGACAAGAATTCAGAAAGAGGACCACACAGGAAACTTCTTTGCTTAGTTGGAACTCCCAAACCCTTCTAAGCATTTTTTTCCATACCACAAGGTGTCCAAACTCTTTTACCTCCCATACTGTAGTGCATTTTCTCTGTTCCCTCACTTAACCTAGCGTTTAGGTTACTCACAATGTCTGACTGATTAATAGGCATACTTTTCAGACAGGCACAGAGAAGAAATTATCTTTTAAAAGGCAGCCTAATATATTCTTCTTTGTTAAATCTCTGATCATTAAGGTCTGTTCATGTTAAAAATTGTTTAGCATTGTGCTCGTGTATGACAATAAACACAGGGTTACATTTTGTAAACGACTAGAAATTCTTAATTTGTAATTTTGTTAAAGATTTAGTATTATTTACTGGGTTTCAGTGCTTTCAACATTTATTGTACTAATCACAGCTGCATTATATTTTGATGATGATAAACCTCAAACTGTATTCTGATACATTTATAATGCTCTGTAGGCATACAATAGATTGAAGACTGGCAAAACGGAATACAATAGAACTGAAAAGACGAAATACTTGAGCATAATTTTGTCACGCTAGCAAACCTTCACTACTCTGATGAAGACAGGAAGAGCACAGGGTTTACAATGAAAGCTTGAATGGCTTAATGACAGCACTTCTCAACTACTCGTCCCTTCATATGATGTTTTAAAAGCAAACTGACCAACCAGCTCTTTGGAGAAAAATCCTTTTGAGGACTGGTCCTTTTGAGAAAAAAAAAATGTTTCATACTGTTCCAAAATGAGTCAGACCCAATTTTAGTAAAACTGTGTCTGGTATTCTATTCGTTGGTGACCTTATTTCAGATGAACACCTGCTCTTCCCTTCCATATTCAGTCTCTTCAAGAGATACCTGAAAAAGCTGTGATGTCAGCCTCTCATACAAGCTTTTCTCTTCCTGATTGCTCTTTCTATCCTACTCTTAATACTTTGTAATTTAAGGTACTTCACAGGTAGAAGTAGGGGGGGGAGGAGGGGGACAGAATAAAATCTCACACATACGACCAATATTTCCTAGGACATGATGTTTTTGTATCTTCTTATTACCACAGAATGGTCTCAATGGCATCAATCTACAGGAAATAGACCTCTTAATTAAAGAGGAATGATAAGGTTCAAATTCAAGCAAGGGCTAGCTTCAGTTTCAGTTCTGTCTATTTCACACCCTTCTTAGAAACACTGGCTCCCCCCCACTCTCACAAGGCTTTTCATTCATGTTAAGTCTCTAATTTTCACTCGGTTTGTTTCTTCTACCATAAGAGGAATTAGCATGCTAGCTAACACAGCTATATCCTTTACACTTCTATTTGCACAAGTATAGTTTCCACTGCACGTAGAGTGTTATATGACTAATTATCACATTAGCATAAGGCAATCATTTATTTTCTTTGAGTTTGAAAAAGTCTTGTAGTAGATAAATTCAGATGGATACCTAACATAGCCCTCACATTTCCTACTGTTGCAAGAGTCCAGCACCATAAAGCAAGCTCTGAACCTTCAAAAATTCACCAGTTTGCAGCCCTATTTCACAGAATCATAGAATATTTGAGGTTGGAAGGGACTTCTAGAGGTCATCTGGTCCAACTTCCCTGCTGAAGCAGGGCCACCTAGAGCCAGTTGCCCAGCACTATGTCCAGATGACTTTTGAATATCTCCAAGGATGGAGACTCCCAACCTCCTTGGGCAACCTGTGCCAGTGCTTGGTCACCCTCACAGTGAAAAAGTGTTTCCCCATGTTCAGGAGGACCCTCCTCTGTTTCAGTTTGTGCCCATTTCCTCTGGTCTTGTCACTGGGCACCACTGAAAAGAGCCTGGCTTCCTCTTCTTTGCACCCTCCCTTCAGGTATTTATTCACATTAGTATGATCCCCTGAGCCGCCTTTTCTCTAGCATGAACAGTTCCAGCTCTCTCAGCCTTTCCTCACAGGAGAGATGCTCAAGTCCCTTCATCATCTTAGTGGCTCTTTACTGGACTCTATGTCAATGTCCCTCTTGTATTGGGGAGCCTGTAGCTGGATACAGTACTTCAGGTGTGGCCTTAATACTGTTTGGATAATATCTAATGCAACAGAATCCATCCTTAAGACTAAGGCTCCTAAATGGTATGGCAAACCAATAAAACATTAAGTTAAGTATCCAACCTCTGCAATGCATTCCCACTTACTTAGGCTGGGAATCAGTCCTAGAACTTCAAATTTACAGCCCTTCTGCTGTATAAATTTATTTCAGTCATGCATCATGTTATACTCACAGCACCATAACGCTACAGCATTGCAACCATGTTATTTTGTCATTTGGGGATTCTCAATATCAACCATAAAACCACAACTGTGTCAGTGGCGTAATAGTGGTACACAAGGAAATACACATCATCATCATCTGAATGATGATCATCTGAAAGATGATGGTATGTATTTGATGATACATATTTTTCTTGCATTTTTTCATTTTTTCTTTGTAGTGTCATTTTTATGTCAGACATATAAGCAAACTCCTCAATGAGAGGCATTGGTTTTAGCTAAGGTACACTTTCACCAAAGAATTCCTCACAACATATTGTTTTGGACAGCTTAGAAGCAGCCCACACAAGTTATGAGTGGAGCCCTAAAAATAATCTTCCTTCTATTTCACTGTGAAGTTTCCACTAATTTACAAATTTTTATGAAACACTTCCCAGTCTTTATTTTCCCATTTAACTACATTAAACTAATTTTTGTGCTACTTCTTCAGGTTTCCTCTCCATGTTCATCATAAATGCAAATATTTATCTGATTCCCTCTTCCTCTTCCCCTCCATTGCTATAAATATCTTAGCATAAAAATATACATATACATAACATACGTATATGTGTGTTTTCTAGAACATAGTATTTTGCAACGAGTAGCTTAATTGATGTCAGTGCAGCCATGATAACACACATCAACTAAGAATCTGGTCCCCTTTCCCCAGACGTGCTTTTGTTCATTCAACACTGCTTTTGAACATGCTAAGATTGAATTCCCTGAAAACAGCCAAATTTAGAACAGACATAACATGGAAGCAATGAGTAAGCTTTCTTGTTTGTCCTTGCTTGCTCTCTCCTTCACAATATCCTTGACCCAAAATAACCACTGCTAGGCATGAGATTGTAAATACTCTCAATGCTCATTCAGCTTTCCTTTTATTGTTGTCTGTAAGCTAATTAATGCACATAAATTTTTACCTATAGAGCAGAAATTGAATTGATCCAATATTAAATTGATAATAGATGTATAGCAGAGACAGCTAAACAGAAATTTGTTTTAAAAATCTTTTCAAAACAGTTTACTAATTTATTCTGATGCATTTGGTTACACACTCTATTCATACTCAGTCATACACACATTGAAATTCTAATTTGAATTAAGATTCTATGAGTTGTCTTCCAGCCATCTGTAAGAACTCAGAGAAGACAACCACAGATAGACTGAAGTAGCTGGTTTCCATGACACGCCTTAAATGATTTTGGTGTATATTATCCATTAGCATGGGGAGCACGGGGAGCAACTATTAAAGGCTTTTTTTGGGGTTTTTTGGTGGTGGTGGTGATGATGGGGACATCATTAAAAGAGAGAGAAAAAAGCAGCCATATACAAGCAAGAGATACACAGCGCAAAGGAAATAACAAATCATCACTTTTTCAAACTACTTAAAGGTGTTTGCTAATATGGTAGCAATCTGCTGTGAAGTCAAGCTGTAAATAGATTCTTTTGTGTTAGATTTGCATGCACGAGATGTTAATCAGTTCAGAGGCTCAGACATTCATGTTCCTCAGAGTTATAACAAAAAAGCTCTCTGACATCTCTATAAATGGAAATTCTCTGAAAGAATTGTAGAGAGCGCTTTTTCTCATTTTTATGTACAGAACATTACCTATCACATGTAAAAGATCAAAAATAAAAAGTAAAGCTTAAGTACATGGTTAAGTATACACTAGTGCACAAACTACGCAGACATTGTTTTGTTGCATTCCACCTATACATAGCTAAAATTCAGCAACTGACGGGACGTGATCAACCTCTTCGTATTTGGATTACCACTTTCTGTCACAATGTTCCTGTTCAGCATTCATCAGGTATATGAATACTTCAATGGACTCGTATTTATTGTAAAAAAGGGGAAGAGAATAAGGATTTCAAAGCTAGTTTCCTTTCACCACCCTTCATTTCTAGGAAAAGCTCCTTCTTATGCCATTTATCATTGGATTGTAAGCAAATCTTCTAGTGAGAACAGTTTCTATATCCCAGATGCCAAATTATAGACTCAGATACATGGCATGCATCAATGAGTAGCTTAAACAATCAACTTCTATGCTTCTGTTTTTAATACATGCAGATATTAAACAGGCAACTGAACTTAAGTGCAGCTCTGACCCTTCCTAGTCTTGCTTTGTATATGAACAAATCAAAGACCATGTGTATGGCTATTTTGAGAGAACTGATTCTTTCTTTGAGGTCTGTGCTTACCACGTACATGCAACCGTTTTTTTTTAGCACTTCAGAAGAAGGGAGCAGGAATCCCTTGCTTATGAAGTCACGGTGATTGCTATGGTTTTTACTTACATTTTTTTGAGTATTGGATGGGTGAATTTGGTAAGCTACCCAGAGAAAATCCTCCCTGTTTTAAAGAACTTCATACCTAAGGCAAATAGTAGCACAAAAAGATGCAAAAGGGATGTATAAAAAAAGTGCCTTGGAATGTGCTACCTCTTCAAGAATCATGAGGAAGTGAGAAAAGAACGAGGAGTTATCTCTTGCTAGGTCAAAGGGATGTGCAACAAGAAGCCAAGACAAAGGGTTTCTTTAACTCCAAAAATACATGCTGGGGGAAAACCAAAGTTACTCTAATCAGTGTTCACTTTCATAATATAGCTTTTCTGAATGTTTTTTATCTCTGCAAATCCTAATGCAAATCCCCTTAACAACTGACTCTTCGTAGCATTGTCTCTGTCTTCTGTAGGTTGCAGACTACAGGGACCGGCCAGGTCTGCAAATCATCCCAATGACCTGAGTGCAGCTGGAGGATTAATCAGCTCACAGGTAAAGCCCCAATGATCTACAATTCTTCATCCAAATTTCCACAGGATTACATTGGTATGGCATCCCTTTTGTGTTCCCGTGTAATTCCTCGGCGGCGCTTCAGATTGTGCAAATAAAAACACATATACCATAAACATGGGTACTTTATTTCTTCCTATAACTGAAGCTAAGGCAGGCAGACCTTCCTTCCTCTCTGGAGCTATGTACTCAGATATTTAATAGCAGGTCTCCCTGGTGCTGCAGGTCACTTCATGCTAGCCCCTCACTCAGCTGCCACAGGGAAATGACAACATCATTCTATGACCCAATTTATGATGGAATTCAAAAAGACCCTGACAAGCTGAAAAAGTCCTACTCACTCCATGACAGTGGAATTATTATCGTCACTTTGCTTGTAGTAAAGGAAGCAAAGAAGGAAAAAGCTGGCATATCTCCTAAGGCACTCACTCAGGTAAATTCTCACTTGGCTGTCCCCTCACCTGTGTTAAATCCATGTTACATCTTAAAACAGGTCCATTTTGACAAATGATGATGTAAACGATGAAATCAAGACAAAGACTTCAAGGTTTCCTACTGCAGGCATCTTTGAAGAGACAGACTGCAGCAGGACATGTCAGTGTCAGTTTGGAGGGGGTGGACACGTATGTGCCTTAGTCCTTGCTCAGTGACCTTGCTGTGAGAACAGGGGTTCTGCCACAGCAGAAGATTAAGGATTCGAAGCAGGATAAAACTATCTTATCCTTAAACAAATGTCCCTTTCAAAAGCTTAATACAAAGCAGGTCTAGAAAGTCTGCAGCTATAATGATTTCATGTTTTGCTGATCCCAGCCTTTTCTACTGAAAGACTTTTTAGTGGTCCCCAGTGGAAAGTTGAGATCAGCATTTAAATGCAAGTCTGTCTTTTTAACATAAGTCCTCAGCAGCTCAGTAGCTCTCAGTGATACTGAGAATTTATAAATAGTTATGCATGGATACATATATATATATATGTAATGCATATTACACTTCTTTATGGCTGATGACTGTACATTCAGACTATATTTTTGCAAAAGAATTGTAATTTCTGTTGTGGTTTTTTTTTCCTTTTCTCTATTAATCAAGATGCAAAACCAATGCCTAACAAGATCATTTTTCTTGTTTGAAACACCTCTTTTCACAGACAGTTAGGGACCAATTATAGACATTTCCCATCTTCTTCTAATTTCTATACCTAACGTACATGCCTTCCTCTCCTAGGTAACAGGGATGCTACACGTGTCGTGGGGAATATGAGGCAAACACACCGTTTTCTTTCTAGCTCTGTGTAAGTAATTCTTACCATCTATTTTAACGTGATAGATAATTTTACTGTAAAGTAAACTAGAACCCCCATGAAAGAAAAGCAGTAATCTGAAACGTATGAATTTAGCTTGTGCAACTTGTATCTCTTATAGCCGTTATTTTCTTCCTGTGTTCCCCTGTACAGAAACTCCAGCCAGCAAAACTCTTCTAGGCAATCTTCCTTGTGCTGCGCATCCTTATGGTTACAGCATTTAATACTAAAGAAATTTTCTTTTTCATGGGGAGGCCTTCTGGAAAAGCTGATCGGTGCAAAAGGTTTTCATGTTCTAAGGTCAAAAGGGCCACTAGCCTGCTCATTCAGCTCCTTCTCTTACTTTGTTGTCTACAGAAACCTGGCTAAATCAATTTCAGCCACCCTAAACACAGTATACCAGACAGGCAGGCTCACTTGGTGCTTCTATATCTGCACATTGCAGTTTTACTTCCCACTGTGCCCGCGAAGCCATGCATGACCTTGTCAAACCTCATCAAGTAGCAAACGTGAAGATCAGGATCCCCAGCCAGGGCTCCCACACCCTTAAAGTCCTGACTTTGAAGGGGCTCCTCCACGCCTCCATTAGGAACAGCAGATACTGAAGTTTCAACGCATGGAAATTCTTCTTGGCCTTTTTTTAGTCCATGCTTCATTTGATCCACTAAGAATCTCTGTGCATTTCCCTGTCCTTTCAGTCAGTATATACATCCTTTCTTATTTGCTGCCTCCCATATCTGCCAAACTTCTGGAAGATTCACTTCAGAGTTGATCGTCAAGAGTACTCTGAACCTCCTAGTTTTCCATGTTCTTTACCTGTGGCTGAACACAAGGCATGTAAACTCTCAGCTTTGATTTTTGTCACTTGTAAAATGGGGAAAATAATCTTTAGAACCTGCCATGAATAAATCAATATTGATCATTGATAACCAGAATGTGCAATCCAAGATATCGCACTTGGGCCTTCATCTTGCTTCCCTCAAAATCAATGCAAAGTTCTCACTGACTCCCGGAGAGCAGCATGTAGCCTTTGCTCCTTTATGAACCTAGAAATTCTGTGATAACTGAGATATTAAAACTCTGGTAGTCATTGGCTTCTAAATAGACTTTCAGTAACAGTCATGAATTATCACCCTACTGTCTCAGAAAAGAACCAGGAGAATTATTCAATTTTGGTTTTATCAGAGAGGTAAACATTTTATTTTTTTTTTAAAAAAGCTCTGTAGGAGTTGTACCTTATTGCATGTGTAAAAGCTGATCCTGTTCACACAGCAGTCACAGAGTATGAACTGCCTTCAATGCAATAAGGATAAGACTTTTATTAAATCTTGTGTTATCCCACAAATTAAATGTTTGGAAGGATTTCAATCTAGCCTAATACCAGTCTGCCCAAATCTGGAATCACAGATTTATTTTTTTTTCCAAATCAGTGGATATTATAACTTATCGTTGCTCACTGTCAGCTACTTTTTTTTTTTTTTTTTTTTTTTTTAAACAACAGACAGCAACAGCAACAACAAAACCAGCATTTTCCAGCCCAGGAGTTTCTAGTCTGGAAACACAATGGGGACAGAACAAGAAGGCAATAATGTACAATAGCAGTGGGGAAGACGCTACTCAGTTGCACAGGTTCCTGTTTTGACTTAATTTTAAAGGTTCCACAAGTATTTTTCTGTGGGAATTTATGCTAGTTCGGAAAAGTCTCTCACATTCTCACATCAGGAAGAGGGTTCAGTCAGAAAAGAAGAAAGGCATGTAGAGGTCAATAATGGAGGTATTTCTACAACTACACATTAGGATTGAGTTAGGCTATGTACTGCACATGTCATGTCTACAGAAGCAGTTAGACCCTCTGTCTTTTCAACAAGGATATGAATGTAACATGTTTGCTGGATAAAATCAAGCATGCTTATGTAAATATCATCTTAGATCTATGATCTTAAGAGCCACACCACATCACAGAGCTTATAAAGCCCCTGAGCCTGCCTCATTTGACTCCGTCACATTCAGAAGAAAAGTGAGCACAACAAATACACAAAAGGAATAAACACACTCTGCTTCCTTTGGGCTGAGAGTATCATCCCTCAGCTAGCTTCAAAGATGAAGTCCTGAGTGTTTTCAGGGGGCTCCAAGCAGACACAGAGGCCAATCTAGCCAAATTCTCTGCTCCAGTACCAAAAGAGAATAATGAATTCCAGGCCTGGTTCTCTCCGAGGTGATAAAATTAACAATATACTTCTCACAGCTATGTATCCTCAGTATCTGAAGCCATGCTGTGCCATTCAAGCTTCTTTATCAATCAAAAAGCAAAACTGAAGGAATGTCTTTCTCAGAAACATACATATTTTTGCTTTTATTTTACAGTGACAACATAAGGGCAGTCAAATTCATAGACTCCATGGATGGATAAAAGAAGTTTTCAAATCTCTGATTAAATCAGGCTCCTTTCAATATGAAAAGACCTGAGCATTTTCCTGAAAATATCTTCAGCTTCAAAATGATTGATGTCCCTGCTGAACGGCAAGACAGGAGAGCAATCTGCAAGCAGTTATGTCTAAAGGCAGAAAGGTAGAAATGCAGGAAGAAGGAAGGAGGAAGATTTGTTGTGTGTTTCTATATCAACATGCATGTGCACTTATGCACAAATGATAACTTTTTAAATAAGGTTTTTAATAGACATTAGTATTTTAGAAGCAGCCATGAGTACATAGGAACAGTCAGCAATATATGTTGCTAATCCTGGTGTCTTTTATAACATAAGATAGGAAAACTGAGAAACAGGGGATACCTCTGAAAAAGAAATAGCACTTCACAGAAGAATAGAATTAGATGAGAGAAAACATCTAAATACTTGAATAATACTTTCCCATTTCAAAACTAAAAAAGTATATACAGAAGATAGATAGCTATCTGATTGCTGTTCTCTATTTTTCACTCACTGAAGCCTCCTACCAATGCACCCAGGTTGCATGCACGTACATGACTAAAGAAAAAAAAGGTGTTTTTTAACAGGGACTACTGTAATTAGACCGGTCAATGCATGCAGAATTAAAGCAACATTAGCTTTAATCCTCCAGGTATGACGTGATGTCATAGAGTCAGTCATGCTTGTTTTACCCCATAACCAAGTGTCCCTTTTGGGCCTGGTGCCCAGTTCAGTTGGCATCCACAGTCTTTGAGTTCTGGATATCCGTGATTAATCCCAGGGGTTCATCATCTCCTGGGTTTATAATCCCAAAATATCAACCACTATGGAAGTAGGATACTGTTGAGATTGAGTGTAGCAGGCAGAAAACTATATTATTATATGTAGCTCATTTCTCAGTAAGCAGTGCGCTTTCTCACAGTCATTGAACCACGTAAAATGAGAGGTTCATCCAGCTTCATAAACTAAACAGGAGAAGGGCGCATTCAGTATGTTTTGTGGCGCAGTCCATGTCAGTTTTTAAGGCAACTATTGCTGTAATAGGCAACACCATGTCATAGTTCAGTTCAGGTTACCCTTGGAATAGGGACAGTTCCCAAACTGCAGGACAGTGGTCATCTTGATTTTGGGAAAGACAGTCTAGCTACATGGATGTGAGCTCTGACTTACTGCTTGTCCTCAGAGCTTAAGAACAGGCTTTAGCTCTTTTACTTATTTTTATTTTATTTTTATTTTATTGCTCTCTACAACTGCCTGAAATGCTGTTGTAGCGAGGTGAGGGTCAGGCTCTCTCCCAAGTAACAAGTGATAGGACAAGACAAAATGGCCTCAAGTTTGTCAAGGGGGGTTTAGATCAGATATTAGTTAAAAATTCTTCACTGAAAAGGCTGTCAAGCATTGGAACAGGCTGCCCAGAGAAGTGGTTCAGTTGCCGTCCCTGGAGGCATTTAAAAGACATGTAGATGTGTTACTTAGGGACATGGTTTAGTGGTGGACTTGGCAGTGGTAGGTTTATGATTGGACTTGATGATCTTAAAGGTCTTTTCCAACCTAAGTTATTCTATGATTCTACTATTCTATTTACTAGTCTTGAAACAGATATTGAGCAATTTTTTTGCATTCTGTGGGGCTCTTCAAAATTACGTATTCATGTAAATGTAGGCACATCTACTCAAGTCATTGCTTAAATCCACACTGTGTCAGTCAAGATGATGCTGTCCCTTGTTCAAATCTATAAAATCCATGATGCTATATTCTTCACGAAATGTTCCAAAACAGGACCATTCTCCAAAAAGTACCATTTTTCACAGTGAAAACAGAGAACTGCATATTGCCAAAGGAAGAATGAGGAAATAAATGGAATTTACCTTAATTATTTTTGAGAGAAAGATAACTGACATTATTCTACCCCTAAGTGGAGGAAGAGGTTGAAGTGTAGCAATAAAACTTCCCAAGAATACTGTTGACAGAATATTTGCTGAAATTTGCTAAAGGAGTAACCACAGTAAAATAGAAAAAAAAACACCTTACAGATATACATGGACATAGAAGATAGTGGGGGAAGGGAAAGAGAAAGGGAAAGGGAAAGGGAAAGGGAAGGTCACCCAATTCAATTTCATTCTAGAAATATTCCAACATTGCTGTAATTCAGAGGGGAAAGAAGAAAAATCCCCCAAAACCATTAGCAGGTATTTTAATCAGAAAATAACAAAGGACTGTCTTCTCGTAAAGTTCACAATATGATTGTGGCTCAGCTTCCTGACACAAAGCTTTCCAGATTGTTGCTCTCAGAAGACCAGTGTCTCACAAAAACCTTCCTAAACATACCATCTCACATCTTGAACCTCTGTTTTCTGTAACAACACCAAGTCCTTAAATAAGGCTGGTGTACACATTATTTGTTAGGGCTCCCAATTTTCATGTCTACTTTATTACAAGGCAGTGGAATTTAAAGCTGTAACATTTTTTCCTCTATACCTCTACAGTTCTTATGTGGGAATCATGTCCATGAAGACATATGTCCATATGTACTTGTATTTATGTGAAATTAATTAAAGAGACAATATGATTGCCGATCATATTTTCTCTCTGCACCCATTATCCATCATGTTCAGAGGTACAGCACCATGGTAAACTGCAGAGAGCTGTCACTCAGATACACATAATTTTACCTCTTTTACGCACAGCAAACACAAATATCAATCTTTAAAACAAATGTAAAATAAAATATTTGCATAAAGGATGAAAAATGCCTAATTTGATCAGGCTTATCTGTACTGTGAGTGTATACCACACCATGTTCTGGGTATTTGTTCTGAGCATGCGTGCAACTTCTCATTTAATCAGTCTTAGATATCTGCTTTCCCCAGGAATAATGCAGAATAAACCTTACATTTATCCCTAAAATTTAACTTGAGCATATTTCAGGGGGAGAGGGGGGAATTAATTTCCATTATTCTTCCTTTCTTTTTCTTTACCTAACAACTTTCTAATATAAAATGCCTGAACAGTGAAATGAGCAGATCTCTAAGACTCCTGTATCCCCAGGGACTTGTTCAGCCACTAGGATATACAACCAAGCACCTTCGTGTTTGCTGTCCTAAATCCATGAATCTTGAATCCCTGGGTGCACAAGTGGCCCAGTTTCAATAGAATAAGAACATTTTAGAAAGTGTTGGGTTTTTTTTTTTTTTAGGTTAATTCTTTCCCTCTGTTTCTTGTTCGACATAAAGATTGATATACCATAGGCATTTTACCCTTCTTCACTTTTTGGTCTTTGATTACTAGAGAGGTGTCAGAGAGTCGCAACTGTTTGAGTGCTAAAGCACTGACTCACAAGATTGAAATTCAAGTCCTTGCTCTGAAACAGACTTCCACATGTTACCCTGAGCAAGTCATAGAAGCAGTGCGTGCCTCAGTTCTTAACTGTAAAATGGAAAATAGAAAAATCTTTAAAACCATGCTACATAATATAGTGCAGTACATGACATAGTACATTGCAGAATATGAAAGGCAATCATATCCTATGGCAACAGCAGGTACATTCACACTGTAAATATAAATTAAGGCTAGTTAATCCCAGAGAGAGGGACATATTTTTCACAGAAGTGTCACAGATTCCAATCAGCTCTAATACCAATTGACTATAAGTCACTTGTGATCCTTCTACTGGCATCAGTCTGCTTTAGGCTAAGCTCTTGCACAACCTTGTGATATTTGGGCTTCCAGTACTGAAGGTATTTCAATTAATTTTAAAAGATCACTGGGATTTTTTTTCAACAATAAATAATTCTATCCACTTCTGTAAAACCCTTTGTTTCCAACCCTTCAGTTTTTGGCATAAAATACCTGCCAATCTCCCATCTCAGTACTGAATGAAATACAGAATGGAAAGTAAACTGGAATAGGAAAAAAAGAAAATAGTGATGCCAGTGAGAGTTGCAAAAATGCAGCATTGATAAATGCTCCTGGGATAAAAAGCCAGTGTGAAAGATGTGAAAAAAAGGCAAAAGGACTGTTGCTACCTGGAATGGATGTGGACAGTACTTGAGTAGCTGCTAATCAAATATTCACTGTAAAGCAAAAGAAGAAACTCACTGTAAAAAGAAAACTGAAGGCACATGGGAGAGAGAAAGGGAGCATGTCTGAAATAGGAAAAAGAGCCAAAGGAGGAGAACACTGTATATGCTAAAAGTCTCAGGGATTTGCCACATGACACGTGGATGCGTGGTGAGACATTGCTTTAATGCTCAGCTCCACCAGTTTTCACTGACTTCAACAAAACTTCACATCATACCATGTCTCAGCCTGTCACAAGATCCTTAGTTGCATCTCCCATTATTTTTTGCCCTCTCTCAACTCAGCGAAGACATTAGAAATTTTCTAGCTACCTTGCCTCTTTGTCCATAGGTGCTTCCTTACAGTCGTGACAGTTAAAATTCACTGTGCAGCTTCCAGTTTGTCAGTGTATTGCAGAGCACAGTTTTTAGCCCCACTAATGCCTCTAATCTTTTCCAAACCAGCCCTGTTTCTCACATAGGTAGAATAATACCTTGAGCTTTTCAAGCCAAGTTGTTCAGTGTAGCTGAATTAGTTTTTAGGGCACAGACAGCATTACCATGTCAGGAAGCAACATTACATTATAGAAAAATGCAACCATTCACTGGGTCACTGGGTCACAAGTGCTCTTCTTTCTGAAAAGCCCAGTGAATTTAGGCATATTATTCAAGTCCTTCCCACACTTCTCCCTCTCCACGTTCATCACCAACCAGTCCTGAGAGGTCCCAGCGCTGCCCTGCAGCAGAAACACGCTCCTGCTCTTTGTTCACCTGCTATAAAAGCAGCCGAAAATGTACAAGGCAGCCCCTGGAGACATCCAAGGCTGGCGGGACGCTCAGCACCGCGGTGTCAGTCCAGCAGGACACCTGGGTCCAGGCTCATCTCATCAGCATTCTGCTGCCGAGGATGGGCTGGCAAGAGAGCATACTCCAGATTGTCAGATTGGTAAGTGATGCTCCCTACTTAGTGGGAGCCTCTTTTGTGGAATACAAGACATATGTACACGAACAAGAATGTATTTTACAATGAGAACGTTTTTATGTGTAATTATTTATGAAATATTTTCATTTCTAGAGAAAGAAAAGATACATTCGTCTGGGCCCAAAATTAATTCTGTTCTCACATTACTCTAAAACTTAATGACCAAGGCCAAGATTAAAGGTGTAAACATTCACATAGTTTGACAGAAAAAATAGATTAAAATCACACAATATGATTTATATTTTAATTATATAGATGAATTTCTATTTGACTTTATATGTGAATAATGATATAATTACTTTTACTGAAGATAAAAATCAGTGCTGGCAACTTTGTTCTTTATCTGTATATTTTTAAAAGCCTCTGCAATACCACCATGACAAGATTCTTTCCTCACATGGCCTAATTCCTCTTACAGCTCTGAATATTGCCATCTCAGGATCTAGAAGGTTGAGAGACATGTTTTTCTGCAGATGGCATGAGAGAAAAATTAAGACGTGACGTAGAGAAAGATGTTAAGTAGCAACAGACTAATGGAGAACATTTTGTCCTACTTTTGAGGAGCACATCAGGAACAGCTTGTTTTTACAGTGGATCCGAAGTATAATCACTGGCACTATATGACTGCTGTAAGCTCTGCACTAATCACTACCATATTATTGTAAGTTTTGCTGAGCATTTTGTAAAAAATACATTGCATTCCTTTTTTTGGCACTTATTTTAAAATTAATCAGAGATATCAAAAGCTCTAGACAATAAATAATGATTAAGTTGTACCTTTTAACATTCTTGAAAAGTTTCAGAGATTTATTGCTTTTCATTTTAACTAGCTGCCAAGAATCAAAACACTGACTAAATCTGCCAAGACTCAAAACACTGACTAAATCTATGTATGGATTTCTTCTAGGTAAATCACAATAACTAAATAGTGGAAGTAAGAGATGTCTTTGATGCAAAAGCATCAAAGCTTTGAAGCACCTATTTCTAAATCTGCAGCATTCATCTATTTTTGCCACAGTAAATGCCAACCATTTTGAAGAACGGTTTTGTAAAATTGTAGTCACAAATTTCTATTCAGATATTGATCCAATATCCATAGAGAGTCACAGCAAATGCAAACCATGAAAAGTCTATTTTAAAATCTTCTCTTCCAAGCACACTGCTTTCCTTCGGTCTTGCCACCTCAGTTTTAAGGAGCAAAATACAAAATCGACAAACCCAAATATTTACTGTCCATCTAATTCTCCTCCTGGCAAAGACAGAAAGAAAGAGAAAAAAACCCAACAAATCTGCAAGTAACACTTGCTAGTCGTATTACTGAATATTCTACTGAGCAGTCCTCATTTAGTATTTATAGAGTTAAAAACATGCAAGCTGTGAGAAATCAGTTTGCATACATCAAACAGGGATACGCTGTGTACGTATGACTGATGGGTTGGGGGATCATGTAATCTGCTAAGCTTCTGAACCTGCTAAATACGAACTGGCTCTGTCAAAATCTGAGCAGAAACAAATATTTATGAATCTAATCACTGTTTGCCACCTGAGAAAACTGGCCATTAGGAATGAGCCCTGACTCTCGAAATCATTGAGAGGGCAGCCATTTGCTTCAACAGATCAGTATCTTACTGTGGATTAATCCTGGTACAAAATGAATTTTATTTCCACCGAGTTGATTTTCAAAAAGGGGAAAGAAACCTGATTATTCTTTTAGTAAAGCATTCAGCTCCCTTGTGTTCTGCTTATAGGGTTGGGGTTTTTTTGGCTATTTATGTATTTAGACATTCAAAGAGAAGTAAGGAAAGGGTTTCCTCCAGGATACAAGCAGTTTATTCTCTGTCAACCTCCAGTGCTGTTCAGAATTTGGCACAGGATCCCCGACCAGCCCAACATTTGAGAGAAAACTCGCCACAGCCACTTGGGATCTTCTCAACGCTGTTTCTAGACAATCTAGATTTTGTCACGATGCCTTTTTCATCAATACCAGATTTCCCTTAAACAACAACAAAAAAATCAGAAAAATATTGCTGGTTTGTTTCTTTTCTACCCCTCTCCTTAACTGAGGAAAATATCCTTCACTATTTCAGAAGCCTAAAATTGAAACACCTCGCAACACAAATATGAAAGCATAAGTAATGGCATGTATCTATATTTGTACCGATTTCTATCTATATTCTCTATAGATTTTCAATTCTCTCTCCCTAGGTATGTATGCACATATATCTCTATTTGTTTTCAAGCACGTAAGGAACCGGATTTCATTTCATTGTTCGAATAGCTGCAACAGCCATCGAGTTCCTCTGGCCTTTAGCCAACTGCCGGGGAAAGTTTATTCGTATCAGCAACTGCAGCAGCCTAAGTAAAGGGCACCCTTGGGGTTTGGCTTGTGGAAGCGGGGCTGTCCGTGGCCACGGCATGGCGGGGCCAGCTCTGACAGCCGAGGATGCTTCTGGGCCTTTTCCCACCCGCTCCCGCAGCATTGCGGGGCGGCAGGTTGGTATCACGAAGGCGTCGCTTTCCCAGGGGTGTTATGGTAAAGGCAAAGCCGCTTGTGCTCCCTCACGCAATGTTTTTCATCACTTCGAAAACGCTATCTGTGGGAAGAGTGTTCCTCTGACACAGGAAGCAAGCTCTCCCTCCCCAGACTGTGAGCGTTAAGGATAAATGCTGAGTGTGTGTGTACGTGTATAACATTCAGCCTTTTAAATTTTAATCGAGCTCATACATAAGTTTCTCTGCTGATGGTGTAAGTGTCGGAAATACAAAGTGTGCACACACACCTCCCAGCAAATGAAACGTGTCAGCAAGTGCTGTAATCAATAACAATATAATATTCTTTCCTAAATAATGGTACAGCGGCAGAAGTGTGTAAGACAGTGATGAATTATTCAGCAGGTCTGCTTTGCTGCTACATTGCTCCTTCCATGCTTTAAGCTTTCCTACAGCTGAAACACCTGGCACAGCACTCTCTGACTTCATCTTCTTTGGAATACCTAAATCTCTTTTTTTCCTTGTATAAAAATTAAGTTACCTAAGTGCCTAAAGCCTTAAACAGTCTTCGGTGGCAAAATTGTGTGATGTCTTGAAGTTTTTAAGTGCCTTATTTCTACTTGATAGCTTCACATGGAGATTTGCTACGTATGTTAGCAGGCAGCTGCATATTAAATATTTTTAAAAGTGAATGCTTCTGACTGTGGAGAATTTAATTCACTGGAGGGTGTATGACATTCTGGACAAAGTACTCATTACAAGACACAAGGCAGATGCATTCAACTGGTTAAAATGAAAGCCCAAGTTATGAAATGCTTATTTATATTGAACAGTATGCTACTCCCATGGAGCTAGAGTTGGTGTAAGATACTGTTTGGCATTAGCTAGAATATTGTACATACTAATTTAGTTTTCTAAAATAAAGTGATGCAAGATATTTTCGGTCACCTAGTGCTCTGAAAATGCATATATGTTTTAAGTATATGTCTTGCAGCATGTAATTGAATACAGATTATTATATGACCTTCAGACACTGAACAAGTGTTCGAAAAGTTAAGATATACATGCAAAACTATGGTTCACAGAAGGAAGGTAATTTCTGCCAGATGAAGAGGGGGAAAAAGTTGAATTAATTTTTATTTATTTTTTTTTTTACAATCGAAGAAAAATTAATTCTTTTTTTGTTTCTCTTGTGTTTATTTAAGCTATTCTGGAAATAATTTAGATCTTTTTCTGGGTAGCGACACATTTGTACCTAGTGATGTTCAGCTAATCTGTCATTCTGCTAGAGATGGTGAGATACCTCTTAACGTATTTCATGTGCTGTGCGCAGCTCACTTTTAAATGCCACAAGCAATACAAATCCGTCATCTCTCCTTGGGAAGCTGCCTGATTCTGTAATACAGTTTACCGCTAAGTAGTTTCTCTGATACTCAAGCCATATTTCTCCTGCTTGATTCATGTTCTACTTCCCATGACTTCATGTTAACTCCCTCCGCCCCTGCTATTGAATGCAGGTCTGATTCCTACCTGTACGAACTGCTAACTGCTCTGAATGGGGCAGCAAGAAATAAATAACCCCCCACCTCAGAAGGTCACGTCTGTGATCTCCCTGCTTGTCACGCCATCCCTTCGGCACTCGCTGCTCTCCAGTGTCAGAAGCAGGACCTTTGCTGTGACACCAGAACACTATTTTTGCCTCTTCTAGGAGAGACCGCTGCTGAAAAACCTCAGCACTCGTGGAGGAACATGATGTTTCTAACCAGGCGGCACATTAACTCTCGAGCTCTCGCCCAGGAAAGGTTTACAACAACAGTTCCACATGCAGACAAAACCGTTCGGTGCCACCAGCCTCTGGGTGGCTGCTCCACTGGCTCGCAGTGCAGCCATCAAACAGCGCGGCTGCCGCCAAGGAGGAGAGAGAACACACGTGGGGAAAGGTCACAAGGTTTCGACCTAGATTTCAGTCAGCAGGTGACTGCATCAGAAAATAAAAAAAAAATAATAAAAAAAATTGGACGTACTTCAGTGCCCTTGACGAAAAAGGCTACAGGCCTGAGTGAATGAGGAAAATAAGGTGCAACCTTGCCTTTGCGGAGCAGGAGGATGGAAACTGACCGTGCACCCGTTCGTCGGCAGCCCTCTCTGCACTTGGAAAAAAACATCTCTTATGTCAAAGAAACTGCTGCTCGGAGCAGAGAAGATAGCTGTCTGCCTCACGACCAGCGAAACAGAAAATCTTTGTTAAACAAGCCATTAAATTTTAACAGTAAAGTTTGGGAAAGTTGGCTGGGAAATCTACGCAAATATACTTATGCAAAAACACTTATGCACAAACTATGCATTCCTACCAGAATCCGTTCTTGTCTCCCTCTGATTCCAGAAGTTGAGACACATGACCGTCTAGTCACTGTAATCATTAGAATAGGTTGACAAAGAAGCAATTTTCTTAAAGTGGTTTTATTAACTTTGGCAAATGGAAATTAAATTAACTGCAATTTTTCACAAATGCAGTTACTCTAGCAACTCCAGAACATGAAGAAACAAAATGCATTAAATATAAATAAGTGCATGAAGATCGTAACTGTCCCTCCCTGTATCAAAGTGAATGAGCAAATAATATCAGTTCTTCTACCTACAAAATAACTATTTTCCATAAATCTTACATGTCCTCAGAACCTGTTTCTGTTATATGGAGGAGCATAATTTACTAAGGGAAACAATGACAAGACCACATATGAAAATATATTGTAAACTGTTATCTGCAATTCTTCAGTGAAATGATAAATTAGGTTATATAATCTCAGGTGACAATTCAGATCTATTACAACTATCATCTGTGTTTATCCAAACACTTCTAATCTTAAATCATCTCCTTCAAGTTCCAGTGGAATTTGTGTATTAAATAGGCCTCATAAAACAATGTTACAATTCCACAACTGAAAATGGTACAACAATGAAATGATCTAATCTTATTTTAAAGGGCTTTTGACAATGGCTGCAATAGCTCATTGTAACAATTCCATTTGCGCTACAGCATCTTCACAGAAAAGACCTGATTTCTTTTAATTTCTTATATTATTGAGTTTATTAGAAGCACTGAATTGAAAGCTTCCCTGTCTCAAATTTACCAGTGACAGATTTTCCTATGAAACTTTCACGGGAATTTTCATTAGTACAGATGTAGCTAAAGCCACAGAGGTTAACGTCCAAAATATTTCCTGAATCCTAATGGATGGCCAGTACTGCTGACGAACAAAAGCCAAACCTCAAATTACTTGCTTCCGATGGACATCCAGAGCCAAATCTAGTTCTCATTCCTACCCTTGACACAGCCATGACAGCAAGAATTTGCTTAAAAAACAAAAAGCATTTGCAGGAAAAAAAGCCCTTGTGTACATGGACAGATGAGGGAACAGATCATTTGCAATGTGCCCTACCACATGAAGGAGACCTTGTAAAGGGTGCCAGACAGAGAGTATGTTGAGATGGGAATGTGTTGGGTGGGAAGCTTTGATAGGAACAGAGAAGCCAACCAGGATTTGAAATCATGGTTTTAAAACTGACATATAAAACTAGCTGAGAAATTCAAATAGGAAAAAAAAATAAATAATGATAAAAAGATGAAGATGTCCGCTCCCTCCTAGATTATCCATAAGGTTTCCATTGTGGAGGCCCTGTACTTCATGCTCCTCTTTCCAGGTCTTTGGTAGTTAGGTGAGTCTTCCTTTGCGCAGGTACCACACCAAGTAGAAACATTTCTCCTAGATTAACCAATCTCAAAAAGTTATAGCTTTGCTACTGGGTTCTAGGAATTATGTGACATATAAACCCAACTTCCGCAGAGTTCAAAGCTTTTCTCTATGCACGCTACCAAGACATCTGTCCTAATGAAAAACAAATAAAATTGGGGGTGAGGGGGTGGGTGCTGTTTGGTTTTTTTTAATGATCTTATTTGATAAGTAACTGAATAGGCTTAAGGAGGCATGTGTTCATTTTCTACTACAGCTACGAATTTCCTGTGTTATCTTGGCCAAACCACTTAATCCCTGAGCATGTTTGACAGCTCAGAGGAAAGGACAACAGCTTCCTGTTTCATAGAAGACAGCGGTGATAGCTAAATTCAAACTGTTGTGCTGAGATAGTACAGCGATAAAGGCAACAACAGCTCCTAACCACATTTCTAATGCCACCAAGTTGGCACATCCATTCCTCACCACCATGTAGTAGCTCAGCCTCTGGAGAGTCCTTTCTTGAGATACAGATCTAGGTGATACAGTCTCTTTCTTACACAGCAGTAAGTGCTGTGGACCCAGAAGTCCAGTGCTGCACAGGAAACTGCTTTGTCCTGAAGTTAATTTTAAAAACAATAAAACAATTTAATATAAAAACTCTGATTTCCCTAAGCAAATCTTTTTGTCTCAAGGTGGGCAGGAAAGAATAAAATCTGAAAATCTGTGTAGAAATAGAGGTTTGTCCTTGTATATACTTTGAAATATTTTCTTTTATACATGCGTCAAATTCTTCTTCTAGTACTCACTCATACACACCCTCAGACTGTTTAGAACATATTGTAAAAAAAAGACAACCCTAGATATTAAGTCTGTGTACACCGGTTCTAAACTGGCAGTAAAGAATCAGTTAAATTAGTTTAAAAAAAAATTCTTTTTGAGTGTCATTTTTTTCATGGTAAATTTGTAATTTTAATTGTGTATTCCATCTGATATGGTATACGACTATATTCAATAGAATTTGTTTTGGAGCAGTTCACATTACCTATATTCCCAAACAGAAAAACCGTTCCTGAAATTTATACCATTAAATGGAGAAGAAACAAGGTCTACGAACATCTTTGGACACAATTCAATCCACTTAGAAACATTTCAAAAGCTCTTTGTGGTTCACCTCATAAAGCTTCTGCCTCTGGTCCACAAGAGTCCTGCTTCAGAAGTCTCCAAGTAAGATGCATGATGAATGCACAGAAAGAGACATGGCTCTTTGTATAAAGGGCTGTATTTTACAGCACCTGCACAACAAGATTTTAACATAGTGTGGAGCCTTTTGTCAGTGCTGCAGTAAAAATCTACATTCATCATCCAGCTGTGGATGATGTATGTAAGATTCATCTTACATAATCTTATGACAAGATGTTCCAAGTTGGGGTAGCCACTAAACTTCCTTGTATAGCAAAAAAAAAAACAAACCATGAATCCCCGAAAAATGATTAACCTCATTTACTTTGCCTTCCTGGTTTATGATGTATGATGCTTTGGAGGTGCCTCTGTCTACTGACTGCATAGTGAATCCGTGACCACTATGTTATTAATGTAGGCAATTCCATGAATTAGGATAGTTCCAGGCAGCATCTGTACATCGTATCTCCCAAAGCAGACAGGAAAACTTATCGTGCAGTTTCTCCCCATCTCACATCTTCATTAATGAAACACCATCCCCCCCTTGCCTCAACAACTACAGTCTTGACACACTAGCAGTCATACAAAACACGTACGCAAAAGGTACTTGTCTTGGTCTGATGCTTTCGTCATATTCCTTACTTTATGCTCCTTTTCAAGGTTGCCTTATCTGTATTCTTTACTTTGCCATGCAAATTATTTTTATTTTTTTTAATGTTCAAGAACTTTCAGAGCTGACCTTCCACTTTTCCATCAATTTTTCTTCCATGCTGAGAGTTCGACCTCTGTCTCTGATGAGCCCATGAGCCCAACTTCTGTCTTCTGTTCACTTTCAAACAAATATCTCTCTGTATGTGAATCAAGCTTGGTGAAATGCCTCCTGGCTACCCACTTAAAAAAGCTGATCCATTCTTCCTTTTTTTTAAATTTTCACTTATAATTGCCTTTTACCATAAAATAACTCCTCATTTTTCTGTATTCCACTGTCCCTTTGACTTTGTCCAGATTTTAATTCACTGTTATATGTAAGTGTTGGGGGTAGGACGCATCTTTTTGATCTCTGTACAGAACCCACTCAATGGATTCCTGTTTCTAGGTGTTAATAGTGAAAAAAAGAGACAACAGAAACGCCAACTTGAAAAATTAGCATTCTTTCTGAGTCACATGTCTTCCTTTGCAAATGGAAAGCATACTGCTCTTTTTCTAAATTTGCCTAGCCTTCCCTTTTTACCACAATTTAACACTAGAGAGCTCTATGAATTGTTTTTGGTAGGTACATAAATTTACTACACTACAGATTGAAAAAGGTGTCCAGCTTTGTCAAATATAATTGAATAAAAGCATCCTAATTTTGGTACTTGCACTGGTGTCTCAGCAGAATGTTCTTCTTGTTCCCTGTTAGAACAATAAATATAGAACAAGGAGTTTAATGGTATTCTTTTTTAGACCAAACTGATGGGGTGAAGTAATTGCTTTTGGTGCTCACAATATCTGTAGCTAGATGAATTTACAAGGAAAGCACTTTAGCCCTAGAGCAAAATTATGAATATGTATCAGGCTCCTGCATTACATTTATTGTCTCCAATACACAAAAATCAACTTTGGCATAACATGAAGAGAGAATAACTAACAAAACATATCTCCTGAAATAGAAAACTATTATTTAAAGTGACAGTCTCACCCCTCTGTACCTCTAAATAAAGGACAAGGGTCTAAAACAATCATCTATCCTTTTTCACTTCTCTCTGTAGTCTGTTCATAAGGAGGCTGCCATTAGGCATAGCACTGCTGACACCAACATTTTTATACGATACTTCTGATGACAGCTATTAATGCACCATCAATAGGAGACTTACAATACTAAACACGCATTAAGGAGCTACTACTTTCTAGCTGTCTGGAATTTCTCTAGAACAATCAAGGGAACTGGCAGAAATCCTAGTTTGCCATCCTGTACAAACCCAAACAATTTGCATTCATCTGAAGCAGCACGGAATAAGGCTTTCTTGATGCTAATCAGGGGGAAAAAGACTTTTTTAAAGCAGATTAATCTTCAGATTAATAAATGGTTTAACATCATACATTCAGAGAGAAGATGACTGAAATCTAAATAAGTGGATGAATGTACAGTAACTGTTAATACACTTTCCAATGGAAAAAATATAACTGAAAGGACTGCAGACTGATAAACTAAATATGATGGACTCTCACTGTGGATATCACTTACTGTCTGACAGTGTTGGGCAAATCTTTCGCGCATTAGTTACAAGCCATGACAGAAATTTTATTCCCCCAGATTTTTCTTAACGTGGAATATATGATTTAGGAATCATTTCAATACATAATGCCTCTACTTAACTTCTAGATGATATCACTTTATGGCACTGCTCTAGTATAGTAACATAGATTCAGAAGGCTGATATAAAATGCTTATAACCAAAGGGAAGGAAACAAAGAGCAGGAAGAAGCACAGACAGATAAAAAGAGTTGCATGTACTCTTTGGAAAAACACACAATGACAACTAATGCAAAACTAAGAAATATACAGAGAACCAAAACCAGACATCCTAAGCCATATCAAAGCTATGTTTTCATGCAGTGCACTCAGAAAGAGTACTATATTCAAACTGCATGCCAAAAAATACCAAGCATAATGAGGCAACTCTTGTCAAAGTCTATTCCTAAAAATACAAGCTTGTCATATTCTAAAGAACATTATTTTCTGGGTGGGTTTCTTCTTTATTTTTCTTCAAACTTTCCAAAGTTTAGGGAGGGGTTGTTTCCACATGCAGGACTCCTTTGTGTTCATATCTGTAAGCATATGTTTGTGTTCATATCTGGAAGCAAAGCCTAATTAGGAAAATTAAGACTTATATTTTCATGTGCATCTAAATACCTCATAAAATCCTGTCTGAGTTTTATTTTCATTTGAAAAGGAAGGGGCTTAGATTGTTGCTGGGAAATTAATCCTTGCTTTCACTCCTTGTTCTGACCCCTCAAACAGAAACTTAACTTCTGAAAGGTTAATTTTTACTATAATTGCTATAAAGAGGCTGCCCTGTAAAGAGGCTTGTTTCCTAGTCAGACAATGGCTTTATCAGAGAGCTTACTGTCCAGCCATTGAAATGTTCATGTCAATGTCAAGTTGAAATACCATCATACTCATGCCAAGTTAACTAGAAAGACTGTTCAGGCACTTACTGGAGCTAAGAGTCTTACTTTTCTCTTTTTTACAAGCTGTTTCTGAGCCAGCTTCAGATTTGATACAAGCCAAAGTTGTTGTGAAACAAAATGTGTGATGGCTTTGCTGCTGTATAAGGAAAAGCACTGCAAGCAACCGTTTCTAATTCCCGCTGGATAGCAGGAAAATCTGTGGAGAAGGATCTTTTAGATCTTGCAGAACCACAGTCACATAACAGCGTGTGTTCTCTTCCCTATACCAACCAGTGAGGATGACAGAGCTTGTCAGACTTTAAGGGAGTCAGCTTTGTTGCCGTAACACTCCCTCCTTTCTAGGCTAGAACAGGGCTCAGAGAGAAACCTGGGTGTTTTGTAGGACAGTCGTTCCCTCTTAGGAAGTGGAGACCTCAGAGTGATGGTCCAGAGCAGTAGATGTGACCTCTTATCCATCAAGAGGCAATGGCATGATGCCACCGCACCCGTTTTGGAAACAAAGCTATTGTCTTTGTGGCAGGGTAGTGTCTTTGGAGGCTTGGGTTTTTGTGGAGAGTACTGGAAGATGAGCGTGCTTTGGAGAGTTCTAGAGTGGGAAAAATCCTAATTCACTAGGCGTGAGATCACTCCAAGGCAATTGCTCCCAGGTGCTAGTATTTGCAGACACTGCAGTAATTTTGACTTCGCAGGAGCCAACCCGTGCCATCTTATGAAATCAGTCTATAGAATGACAAATTACCTTCCTCTGTACTGAACTGGATCCAGGATGGAGCAGACTGTACAGGAAACTATCAGTTTTTAAAAAAAAATTCCTTCCAAGGTACATTTTTAGGATGACATCAACTAAGAGATACTACATTATCTGGAGAATGTCTGAGAGAGACAGCAGGAGTCGAATAACTACTGCTTTTCATCCAACTGGCCATCAAATTCTCATGCTAAAAAGTTATGTGGATGCTGGGCTAGATGCAGGTATGACAGTAGGAATGATGCTATAAGCTGTTTCTTCTATATGTTGTACAAGGTAAACAGAGAACTGGCTGGAGTTTTTAAAATCGATCGACACCAGAAAGTTTTAGAGTTCCAGTGAGACTCCTTTGAAAAATACCGTATATTCTTCCTGTCATCACAAACCAAAAAACTGTCTTTTAAACCATTTTTAAAGAAAAAAACACAGAAGATGAAAGTTCCCTTTTTCATAAGTAATCAAGAATCTATTACACCAGTGGTCAGCTAGGCCTACAGAGAGAGAAAACGTTCTGTTACTAGGAACTTCTGGTATTTATTACACAGAGAAGAAAGGGGACCTCTTTCAGTCATGTTCATCTCAAAATTTGCAAACATCTGTTTACAAGGACTACGATGCCCAGGAGCAAAGTAGTCAGAATGGAGAGGCTACCAACGTGTGTTCCGGATAGGATGCTTAACCCTGGCATCCTTCTCACTGAGGGATCCCTGGAGAGATCTGGAAAAAAACATGTGTAGTCACTTGCCCTGGACAAAGCACTGGGCATTGAACCTATGTATTTCTAATATATTTGCCATTACAATATAAGGAATTTCATCTGCACTTGAAGGAAAGAAATGCTGCAATGCTTAGATGGATGTGGATTGAGCTGTAAAACTATTTTTTTACATTATGTGTTTTAAAAATTGAAGTGGCTTTCTCAAATGAAGGCAGGTTTACTTTTTCAACATGAACTAAAAGTTCAACTCTAGAGAAACTACTCTACTATGGTGGAACACATTAAATGGAGAATTACTTTTCATATTGTCTTTTTTCTTTAGCAAAAGTCTTTTCTGGTAAAAAACAAAACAAAACAAAACAAGAGAAATCTTTGCAGAATAAAAAAGGACAGAACAAACAACTTGCATGCAATTTGCACAACAAAGACTTGCTCTACTAAACTGAATAAATAAAGCAATCAGCTTTAAGAAAGAAAATTTTCTTACCAATTAGACAGGTAATTTTCACCCCCAGAGAATTAATTTGTCCCAAACTGTATTGCATGCCTGTCATCAGCCAACACCACTTTTCAGTAAAGTGAGAGAAGCTTCTGCATGTTTAAAATATACATACAACTGTATTCCTCTGAAAATGTGTCAGGTATTTCTATGTTTACAGTTTATATAATGCGATGATTTTTTAATTTCATGTAGTTAATTTCCATTCATTCTTAAAGTGTAGCTACAGTGTTGAATTTTATCAGAAATGTATGTATACATAAAAATATATATTAAATGTACACATTGATACAAAAAAGCATTTCTTTATGCATTTGCATGTATTCTGAGCATCAGAAGAAGTAACAGATGCCTCAGTGTCAAATGACACAAGTGGAAGCGCACACGGTGCGTTACACTGTGGCTGGTACATACCCAGTTCAGACTTCCAGATCGCTCCTTCATCTGAGTCTCTGTGTATGAATGACAGCGTCGAGTTGGTGGTCCGTTGGCAGAAGAACTCATTCTAATACAATTTAAGAGAAGGGCGGCTATTTCATAACAATCTGATTCTCTAAGGAGCTATGATTCACTTAGATTGCTGTGTACATAATACACTGTACTGGAAGTAATGAGGAAAGAAGAGAGATGCTGTGGTCGTGACACTCCATGTACTAAATGTGACCTGTATGTCCTTTAGTTTAAAGTTCAGATTTCAGGTGAACTGTGAATGTCAGATTACTATGTGAATTTATGATCATCACTCCTTTTGCTCTAGGGATCCTACTTCCCCCGAGGACCTCATAAAAATATTTGCCCTGTCTCAACCTTTCATTTTGTTCAGCAAAGATCCATTGAAAAGGTATCTGTATCACAGCTGCAGTCCAATGTCAGCCAAAAAAAAAAACGTACAAAAAGTTCTGCTGAGCTGCAACTCACTGCACTGAGCTGAACAAAAGCTTCCTTCCTGAAGAACTGCAAAGGCTCTACTTCTGACAAAAGCTTGCTTTCTTTCCCAGCTCTTTAGGATTCAGCATCATGACTTCAGGGATAGCTGTCGACATGCAGAGGTTATGTGGAGATTTCTGAGATCTGAGATTCAGTTCCCGTTATATTCCATAAATCACTGTGCTACCTTTCTATGATACTTTTATTTTCAAGTAGCGAAGTCAGCCTGCTGAGATAAACCTTTCTGGAGACAGTCATCTTTAGAACTGGCGTGTTGCTCTGGCGTTGTGTTCCTCAAGTGCACTAGCACTTTCCTTAGAGACTCATAAATTAATTACAGGTATTAGACAGGTTCAATTTTAAACATGGGTTTAACAATGACTGTCATCTGATCTGGCTCTACGAACACTGTGGGTCCATTCCTGACAAATGCTGGTGCTGAATTTCTGGCCAAAATCTAAGCAAAGCTTAAATGTTTTGCAAGCTCCTTCCTTGATCTCTTTGTAGTAAACATAGGGGGAAAGAATCTTTTATGATTTTTCACGACCAATAAGTGCTACTGTTAGGAAGGATTTTTTTTTTTTTGCTTTTGTCAGAACGCTGGGGATATCCCTCACTGTAATGTTGATTCATGCAAAAGAATAAACCAAGCACATCTACTTGTTCGTTTTTCCAGCACCTTAAGTAATGGAAAGCAAAATAATTGGAAAAACTTGTTCATTTTAAACTTGTGTCAAGAGGCTAAACTATACTAGCTGCAATTTTAATCACAGAATATACTCACATTTGTCTGACTTTATGAGGTACATGAGGCATAGGGCCTATTTGAAAGAAAAAGGTCATAAAAATGGGTCGTAAGAAACTGAATGTTGTCCAAATGTAACAAGCTGGCTCAGGTTTTTACGGAATTATTTGGAGGAAACAACATTGAGCCCTCATACTAGAAAAGAAATACGCAAGGCAGAAATAGAGTTCTGGTGTAAAGATTAATGCGGTGCAAATAAAAGATTATCATTTAAGTTAAGCAAATTTGTCTTAGCCTCACCTCATAAATAGCCTCACATTTACTCTATCTAACATCCAATTTTCATTCCCATCGTAACAATTGCAAAGTTAAAACATGCAGTTCAAAATTTACAGTGCAAAAGACAGAGGAGTTATTCTTCGAAATCATTAGCGTGGAATCAGACCTAAACCAGCTCGCATTTAGCAGGTATTGTATTTTTCCCCACTGAGTTTATAACATTAGGTCAATTTATTTTCTTAAGTGCACATGATCTGTTGAAGTGTCCTGCAAGTACTTCCACCACATTAAAAAAAAAATGCCAAGGAAAGCATTTATGTATGTAACTCAAGTCTCTCATATTTGCCTTTTTTTTTTTTTTTTTTTTTTTTTTTTGTATCAGAACAACTACCAGGAGAAAGCATTATCCATCCCTTATCTTGTGAGAAAGACAGCGAAGTGCCATTACAGCTGGTGGATCGCGAGTAACAACCCTGACACCGAACCTCTGGGGAAAGGATGCACATGCAGATTTAGCTCAAGTGCTGAGACCAAGGGTAAGGCAGCCTTGGCCAACAGCATCACGCCGCCCATAACTCACATGGCCCCTGGGTGGCAAAAGGTGCATCCAAGCTATGTAATTCTAACTGCTGTAGCAATGCAAAGGAAGATTCGCTTCCCAGTGAATTAAGGACAGCTTCTCTTAGCTCCCAGTGATAGCCTAGCTTTCAATAAACAGTAAGATATTTTCAGACGTGGTTAAAATATTTAAATTCTTGCTCACCAGGCTTTGTGCTAGGAACACCGATACAATACCAGATGCATGAAACAATCTGTCACGCTCACATAAAAGGTTGGACATTATATTTACCAATCCATTATTGAGTTTTCAGCTTGAAAATTACAGGACTTGTATAAGTACAGTCATACTGTTTTGAAGAAGGAAATGGTGTTTAAAATATTCTAGGCAAGTTATTTCTATGAAGTAAAAGAGATAAAACAAACAAAACCCCCCTTTGAATCATACCAAACATGAAAGGAAACAAAATGTTAGAATTAAACTGTCATTGGATGACTGCTTTTAAAGTTCACTGTCTTCATTAAATTCCCCATGAAGGGGTCCAAAGGCAGAAGTTACCTAAGTATATGTAATTGGCAACACAGAACTTTATTTTTAAGACTTATGTTTGCTTTCTACAAAGAAGCATAATCTAACCATGTCATATCTAATGTGTACCCAGTAAAGACTGACAAAAGCACATACAATGGTTCTCTCCATCTCCAAATTATTAAGTTAGCTAAAATGCAATGTGTGTGGGAAAGTTATAAAGAATTTATGGAAGGGCAATGTCTAATTAGTACCTGAAGTTGTACTGGGCTGCTGGTTCTAATTAATAACACTTCCTAAGTGTGTTCAAAGGCATTTAAGCAAAATGAAAGCCTTCAGAAATGCACTGAAGCATTTAATGTCTAGATACTGTAGTGATAAGCCTTCTGTAAAAGCCTAAAATAGGTTAGACAGATTAGACTGGCAGATAAAACAGAGAAAGAAAGCATAGGCAAATAAAATACATAGTCAGGTATGAAAGACAAATACGCTCGAAAAGAAATAAATACAGAGACACAAAAAGGTGATTCAATTTGAGGAAAAGCTTGTGCTTGGTTATAAAAACACTGCTTGTAGTACCATAGTTTTAAATATCATGCATGTTATACAGGAAAATATATTCATATAACATAGCTGCTCTAGATTACAAACACCTTAAAAAAAAACAAAACAACTTTAAACTTTTCTTAATAAAAGCAATTAACATTCCCTGGGGGAATGTTTTATGACATACATGTGTTATACTGAATCAGCTTCTTCTGTGATTAAACGTATCAAATCCAAATAATCTGATCCTGCAAGAAATACTAGTATGCTACAGCATTATTATGCTTAGTCAGTGGAGCAAAATAAGGAATTGCACGTCATCTTGTGCTGTTAAAAACAACAAATGGCTTGTGACACCCTATTCCCTGTTTCTTTGCAAACATATATGGAGCTCAGATGTAATATCTAAGTTGTAGACAATTAGGGTTAAATGCGATGAACCCCACCCTGGACATGTTTCTTGTCTTTCGGGCGATACAGTCTCTGAGTAGAATCTCACATGCTTACATAAATGAGCATATTAGAGGAAAAACACACAAATATATTACACACATAATGTTTGGCAAGCCAAAGAAGCAAAAAGCCAAACGGCAGCTGAAGCATCCATGAGATCACGCGCGGGGTTTTCCCTCTTCCTCGCACACCCACGGCAGTAATCAGGGTGTCGCAGGAGAGCAAAGAGATTGCTGTTTATTTACGCTGCCGGGTGTCCAGGAGGGATGAGAAGAGCCCACTGAAGCTGCTGAGTGACTAAGGAGAAGTGAATTATACCTTTCCGATGACTGACACAGTGTGTGCCACCCAGCCTCCTGGGATGGGGATTCAAAGGTGTGCCATTCCCGAGAGACTGAAGTGTGCGGGGTCCAAAGGCTGCACGTTAGCAATTGCTGCAAAATCTGTAGCAACCATCGGGGGTGAAGGAAGAGGAGCTCCAGAAGGGCTCGGGGACTGGTTGGGGTTTTTTTTTTCGTATTTTCAGAGCAGCCTGAGCACCGATGGAGAAACAACTCTGAGGCGACACTAGTGAAGGGGGGAGCGACTGCAACCGAGCAGCAGTGGAGCCCCCAGTGCCCACGCCGAGCAGAAAGCTCATCAGCTGCCCGCTGGGCCACAGACCTGGCCTGTTTTAACACTTAACCAGATTCCCCAGGGCCAGCCGCCTGATCGGCTCAGCTTCAGCTAAAGAAAATTCAGCGGAGCTGGAGGGAGGTGGAGAATCCCTTGCTCTGCCAGGCAGAAAGAGAGCGAGGTGGAGGATAAGAAAGTTCCCTGTTAGATGACAAGCAATCCTCCCTTTTAACATTTTTATATGCCTCTTAATGGCAGTTCTTCCTGCATAAACTTCAAGCAGGCTGGGGCTGTGTAAACATCCTCCCCTCCCCTCTGCTGTGCTGGGCCTCTCGCTTATCCCCCGCCGGCAGCTGTGGCTCGGGAGGCAAACAGTGGTCATGCTGTTCTGTGCACAATGACAGAAAAATAAAAGAACAAACAAGCTTGGGAGATTTAAAATCTAGAGCTGAGGGACTTCGCTGAGTTTCACTGCGCCTCTGTGATCCTCCCACTAAATGCGAGAGCTGTTTTCTTCAATAAATGAAGCCCGTAATAAACATCTCTCCTCATGTCTCTCCAGGGCCCTTAGGGAGCTCTGCAACGGCGGAGCGGAGAAATTTGCAGAAAGGTGTCCTCTGATGGATTTGACTTACCCGGCATCAGTTGTTATAAACTGCCAAGAAATGGGAAATGGGATGTCTCATGGCACCCATGGACTCCAGCCATTAAAAATCGTTGCATCAAATGCGTATTTGAGCTTTGTTTCAAAGAAGTGTTTGATTCCATCAAACTATTTTTGAAGCATAAAGTTTTATTTATAAGGACTTTTTGCCTTTCATACCTCCCTTGTACACTCAATTCAAAGTTCCTCCCCTTAAGGGCATGAAAAAAACTTGTGCGTTAATTAGCAAATTTAGATTTCAAAAAGTATTTTCTCCCAGAATAAAGGAATTGGAATATATTAAGTTGAAAATATATGAAGATATTTCTAAAGTTGAAAAAGGCAAGGCCAGGTGGTAACTGGACCTCACATCTGCATAGTCAGAATAAGTACGATGAAGGACAAGTTCAAAGTGTCCGGTCTCAGCAGGGTGTTATCATGATACATATTGTACATGCAGAACCTTACAAACTCTCATAAATGTACTTACAAGAACCAAGAAGTAAGTGCTTTATAATCTGTAATCAGCCCAGCATTTAAAGCCTGATGAAATTAGAGAGGATCTTCTTTTCAGTAGGCTTAAGGTCAGGTCTTTCACATTCAGTATTTAAAAGTAAACTCAAGAAAGTGACTCTTTGACCAATACTTGCTCTTCCCCCTCGTAAGGATCTATCTGCCCAGCCATTCTAAAAATCGTGCAAGTCTCCTTTAACAATAAATAACAAGTTTTTACTATCAGAATTACCCCTCATTTAAAAGGGAGCTGAATATCTCTTCTATCTTATGCACCATCAGCAAAATTATTTATCTAAATCTGAACTGCAGAATTTTTCTTAGTAAGTTAAATGTGAAAGTCAGAAACATGGATTTTCAGATATTGTATTCACAGGGCTGGCAATTAGAAAAGCCATCTTTGACTTCCTGCCTACACTGACAGGAAAGTCATTGAGCAAACGCAGAACTTCACTGGCTTTTCAGGCTATTTGATTATATTTCCCTCAGTCTTATCTCTCTAAAATATTTGCGCGCAACTTGGAGTGATAGAAATGAAAACCAGTACCAAGAAGGATGTAAAATATCCCCAACGCAGTAATTCTAATGCTTATTTACAAGGATATGTTAGCTCTTTGTACGCTTATCAGCTCAATGCTCCACAAAGTCAGTGATTCCAGTGTAGTTAGTTATAACTATCTGATTGCACTGTGTAATTCGGGTTGGACATGGATCCAACAAACTCTGGGAAGATTCTGCATGCCATTTGGATTATCTAGATAGTTGTACTACACGGATATGCCAGCTCCCACAGCAGTCATTCATGAAATCTCTATTATTATTAATGGGAACATGATAGTTGTTGCTTCATTTTGAAAATAAAAAAAAAAACAAAACAAACAAAAAAAAAAAACCAAAAAAAACAAATACGTGTTTTTAAAATCTTCGGTATTTATATGACAGAGATAATGCCTGCACAATAAAAACTGCAATGTCATTGAGATGAGCTGGAACCATATGGGACGAAGTCACACAAAAGTATATAACAAATTTCTGAAACAAAAAGGTAGGTAAATTACTTACCTGAACAGGGAAAATGTATGCCACAGCAAATACATCATCTTACTTAAATTATAAGATATATGCACACACATCCAGACAGATTTTAAAAGGTTGTTCTATACAAGTTTATTATACATAAGGATGTATAATATAAAAATAAGATAGGTATTACTAATTTCCTACATGTTTAGTCACTTTGCCAGCAATGCTGTAACTGTAAAACCTTGTAAATAAATGGATTATTAGAAGAATATAAAAGGATATAAAGGACTTTCCGAAAAACTCTCAAAGTGGAAGCAGATACAAAGACTAAGATTAGGTGGTACCCCACAAAACAACTTCTGAATGGTTCTTATTCTATTTATTAAAGGAAGAATTAAACTATAGCAAACATTAAATAAAAGCAATCCTGTACTATATATCTTATGCACAGCAGTGCTAGTGACTTATAAAAGACCTGAAAGTATCTTTGGCAAAATTTTATCTTCAGGATCCTCTAACAACTCATTGTGTATCCTATGTTTATATATTGCGAAAGGACAAGAAAAGCCAAATTTACCTTGGTACAGTTTTATTAACTTCAGTAGACTTTTCAGTGATGGAAGAAGTGGGCCTTATGTCTCGCATTATTATTTATTAAATTATGGTCTTACAGTTAACATCACTTCCTTTAGCACTGAAGTGTGGTTAATGTTGTAGGCAAGCAAGAACTGTATCTTCCCAGACAATGCTGTGACTTGAAATGCTGGTAGACTTTTTATTTGCATACACATTTATACTTCAGTCAGACCTTTGGGCAGTACAATATGTCAGGGGAGAACTGGGTAAAAATAAATGTTGGACTGTCTAGTGTTAGTAACTGCATGCACTAATAAACGATCACTACGGCTTCGATCCTTCCCTGTGCCCTGGGAGGATAAGGGAGGTGATGAGAAACAAGTTCTCGATCCCTTCTTCTCGACCTCAGCCCCCTACCCACTGTTTACCAGGAAGCTTGACTTTGTGTCACGGATAGAGGGCTTTTCATGAGCCCAGGACGAATGGATGCCTCTACTGTTGGTTATTCCCACTTCTGCCCTTCTCCTGCACCCAGCATACCTCTAGGCAGACCAGTGTCACATTTTGAGTTGGAGGGAACTGCCTGAGATTCTTTGGCTCTTTGTGAATAGCATATCCGTTATCACACCTGTTAAACTGCAGATGCACCCTATGTACATTTATTATTACTATCAGAAAATAATATTATGAAAAAATTATATATTATATTAAATTCGCGTGGGTGAGGCTAGATTTTATTTCTATTGGCATGACCATCACTTTTTTTTTTTGTTTTCATTATGACTTCCACTCAAAAACATTGATAAAATTCTATGTTTCAAGCCCAATCTTCTGTGATCTCCACTTCAGTTATAGCACTTTTCACATTCAGATGATACAACACAGACTGAGGACAGCTTTTAGTTTAAAACCTCTGCCAGCTGCATCTTCCTACAGTTTTGTTTACTGCCTGACATACTCAAAATTCTGTCTCTGGTTTCCTGAGTTACTTCTCAACTGGGGACTTGATCTTGAAACACAAATACACACAACTTTCTTTAATTTGCTTAAAATGATTGTCTGTAGAACTGGCACTGATGCTGTAAGATGTTCTGCAAATGCAGAGAGCAAGGCACACGGGATCTAGCTGGGACAGTACGCTCTTGAAGTTATTCTCTACATAAACAGTGTCTGTTTTCACAATATTAAATCAGACAATAACAATAATGGGTGATGGTGTATTTCATCTCTTTTACTGATAAATTGATAATTAAAATGAATATTCTTCTTCTGACATTTTAGCATATATTCTCCTGAAAATTTGAAATGGTGGATAATTTCTCTTTTGATGCTTTTTATAAAGCTTCTTCACTCCTTGCATCTCCTTCTACAATCTTTATCATCCCTCTTTTCATATAATACTCAAAAATGTCATCTCAGGATAACCTTTTGTTTGACCTTTCAGCAGATAAATATCCTCTACAGAAATCAAACTTATATTTTCCAATTTCCCACTTTCAAGTCATCAAGAGCAGGAATATACAAAGAAATACTGTTCTGGTTCTTGTTCTTGAGCTCAAAACACCAAATTACCATTTGACCCATTTTAATAATTTAAAACTATTTTTCTTTTCTTTTAATCTCAAAAATGTCAATTAAACACTGTCAGTTATAATGATATGAAATGACATATCCTACTTCCTTTGATGAAAATGATTAGTTTAGAAATGTAGACCCATTTTTATGCATTTATTAATGATATCCTTTAAAAAATGAATGAACAAAGCAACAGATCTTCCAAATACCAAAGGTTAAAAGTACATCATGGTATCAGTATTGTCACTGAGAAAATCTGCAGATTTGGACCGGGCCCATAAGGTTAGACCAAACGGGACTGGTCCTGCTTCAGTCCTTATTTTAATGCTGGAAAATAAAAGTACTACCTTTACACCACTGAAAATGGTAAAAGTCAGGGGAGGCTTGGGCCAACTGACCATTGTTAGCTGGTGACGACTGGTACTAAATTTAGTCTTCTAAAAACCCAGCTGGGGAAAAAAAAGAAAGGAAGGGGTGGAGCAGGGAAGGTTGAAAGTAGCCAAATGGCAATTTAGAAATAGTCATAATTTGCACAAAATAAGAAAGTCATCTACATATTTAAAAGATGGCTCATGGGAGGACACAAAGGGAATCCTACAGGAATGCTCATCACCGTGTTTCTTCCCGTCTCCTGCCTCCCAACTGACTTCAAAGCTATTTTTCATACGCGACACCTATGAACGGAAATTCTGTAACTGCAACATTTGTCTTTAGGATTGATTCATGCTGTTGGAAACCCTTACAAATAGTACTCTCTGATATTTCCAGCTGTATATAAATGAACCAAGTTTCTTCCAGAGCCCACTGAAACTTCTCTGAGTCTCCCCTTGACTTTGCTCTGGATCTGTCCAAATGTGAAGAAAAAATGCTAGATATCTAGAGTTCCTTGGCAACATTAGATGTTTAAATAAAATACATAAACTAAAAAGTATAGATGTACTTTCTGTTGAATGTAGTTCAGAACCTTCCTGCCAAAAAGATTTTAACTTTGAACATAACTTCCCAGTGGGGAAGACTGGAGAAGTGGGACTTAAAACAAAAGATATGGGATAGATAAGATAGACTGATTTTTACTTGCTGTTGACTTAATTCTTGAAATATTTTGATGTCCAGAAAATCTGCAGAGCAGGAGACTTTCTGATAAATGCTGCAGGATTGTAGTGACACCTCAAATAATTAAAAAACAAAAGCAGACTTCTGTTTCATACATGAAACTAAGACAAGTTAATAAAGATGGGCTGTGAGTAGAACTTTTTGAAAGATCCCAACCTAAATGTCACTCAGCAGAGAGATCGTGGTGGTCTCATGTCAAAAGAATCTTCTGCTACCTAGATCTGTATTTTTGCTCACCAGAGGAGATGAGCAGCAGTGAGGAAGAATTAAAAAAAAACAACACTGTTCCAATGTTTAGCAACCTTCGTCAGTCAATCAAGGAGCAAAGTGGACTTTATACATAACAGCATCCACATCTCTTCATCTGGCCAATCTAGGACTGGCCAAAAAAATGAGATATCCTGGAGAGTATCACTGAACTAAATTAAAACAAATTAAATACATGCTCTGAGGGAGTGCAAGTATTTGCTTTCCCAGATGGAGAGAATTACATACATACATACAATGGCAAAAAAAATTTAAGTGTTCTATGCATTTAGAGTATTTAATGACACTCTTGGCAAGACCTTGCATTGCAGTTGCCTCACTGAATATTACTTTTAAAAAAATGCAAATGTTTTGATTGAAAAATCTCCAGTTTCAAAGTCTGAAGTGCATGGCTGCACTATAGTTTGTGACAAAGTATAAGACGACTCCAACCAAGGCTGTCCCCTTGACATGAGGAATAATGCAGAAAACTCACAATGTTTTAGTTCATCTCTTTCAGTTTAACTGCACCTTGAAAGTCAGGATGTCAAATCAGGAAAACATTATTCGTAGTGACCCGTGCATCAGAACAGTACATCTCTTCTTCCTTCCCATTTGTAAATTGTAAAAAAACTTCTGATAAACAACTTAAATTGATTTTCAGTTAATGCAGATGCTAGCGGATACTATTTTTAGCAAGAACTCCCTGTCCTAGACCCCTAGACTCTGAGACTGAAGTCAGGACCAAGCTTTTTCAGAATGAGTACTGATAAACCTTCATCGAATTAGTGGAAACTCAGAAATGCTGGCCTTAACACTTTTGATCCCTCAAACATAGAAAGATAAAAGGTTTAACATTTGGAAAGCATTTTGAAATCTTGACCGGAAAGAAAGTACGGACAGCATCCAGAGCCTCTTCTAGAAAAACGCAGCCACAGCCCTATAGCTACTGTTATTTCTAAGATAAAGGGCGATTCACATGGCCCTCCCAGGCTGCAACACCAGGCTTCCTCTTTAATCAAGTAACTGCACAGTCAGACTGGAGAAGACATTTGAGTGACTGCACTCCAATTATTTTAATGGGGCATAGACTCCTAAATACTTCTGTGGCAGGACCTGTAGTGCAGAGTCTGCCTAACCTTAGATATCACTAACTCTTCCCATTGACTTTATAGGCAACCCTGGGGAGTAGGATGTCTGAAAGCTTACTGCTGTTTCAAATCTAAAGCAGGTATGTAAAAGTAGATGTCCGGACTTTTGCTTCAGTTATTCTGATGAGATAAGAGAAAAAGAAAGTAGTCTGGCTCCAACCTTCATTATGATTTTATGTAAATTATTTTAAGTAAGGATTCTTACGCTCCAGTGCTTGAGGATCCTGCAGCTGAATTACTTTTTAAAGCTAGTTTAGCAAACTTTCAAAGATTTTGCAAGCAAACTTCATATTTGCTTGGAAATCCACTCTGAAGGCAGGTGTATGTCTGTTCCAGTACCATAAAAACCACATTTAAATACCTTAGTCGTCTTCTCTTTCCATCTACCTCTCCATACTTGCACTATAGAAACAATAAATTCTCTCTCATTATGAAAAAGTCACACTGGAGGATTGTTTATTCAGATAAGATTTTTTTTTACATCTATGGGCTGATTGCCTGTTTAGTTGTTATGAAGTGTTATTGAAAAGTCTCTAAAAAGGACTACCTACAGGACTGTCTGAAGAAAAATCTAGAAAGATTGCGGTGATGAACAACAAGGAACAAAAAATTTGGGTAAATCAGCTTGCACAGGATTTCACGGTCATTTCTACAGAACCCTGCTCTTTGTACTAATTTTATAAGATTTCTTCGTAAAGGTAGATCCTTGCAAATTGCCTCATCACTGTGCCTGAATGAGCTCTCAAATTACAAATATATACTAGAAAGCATTCTCCTGAGGCTGAAGTTCTGGCATCAGGCTTAAACAGGAAAGGAAACCATGGAAAACAGAAACCTCAGTCCTGAATCCTAAAAGGTTACTGTTCTCCGTAAAAAAAGCTCTGCTATTTACAACACGAGGAACAAAAAGATACGAAACAGATTGCCCATAGCCAAAATGAGTAACACATCTGGCTTTGATATTCATTCCCTTTCCAGCAAATGGCTCTACTAAGTTAGAATTTTCAAAATGTCTATCACTTTACACATATAGATTTAATTTCATTTAGAGCAAGGCTCATTGTATAAATGCACTGTAGCTTCAAAGACAGGCTTCTTCAAAATTATAGTATGAGAGCTTCCCATGGTTTCCATGGAAATGACCTTTCACTATTTCCATGGTAATGGATCTAGTTTTATATATTTCTCTTTTATGAGACTTTATTATACCAACAAAGCTAACATCCAGAATACAGCCCTTAACTTACGGATGCGAACTCACTGAGAGAAGTAATCTGACTCCCAAGCCCCGTGGGCACGCTAAGCTTTTGTATGTCTTTTTAATACTGTATGAGTAACAGAGTTTTGAAAAAGATCACCTACTGCATATTGTCAGTAGAGAAATGCTGATATATTTTGCTCATTGCTATGTTTCTAAAGGAGTCTCTGGATTCATCTGCTGCAGTCTTTTCCAGACTGCTCCACTGCTCCCAAAGGCAGAACAGCTGGAAAAAAACGAATGGATTGAGAGCTCAGAGTCTTTTATAAATTCTAGGCGGTTGTTCGTATCCTGCTGTGAAATAAATATTTTGCCAGTGCATTTATTGAAAATCTATAGGTCTTTGAAATTACATATCCATAGGCTTGTTGATCTCTCTTTCAGAATTTATGCTTGAAATTGTTTTTCTCTTCCCTTTTTCATTTTTTTTTATCATTATGGTTACTGTTGCTGTCATCGAAAGCTAAAATCCTCTTCTTCACCCTGGAGACAAAAAGAATGGAAGCAGTGGATTCAAAGCTGTAATGCTGACAGCAACAGACCAACCGAGGTAGCCCTGTCCCCAGCATCCTTGACACCTAAACAAACCAGATAGACCTAAGGTGTTAAGTGCCTTAAGGTGTTATGGAGATGGGGCTTGGACAGGACTGCGATGCCACTGAGGTTCACAAATAAAAACCCATACCCTCCGGAGTGATGTTCCAGTAAGGTGAAATTTGGAAGAAAATTCCAGAAATATTTCAATAAAGCATCTTCCATCCCCGTCACAATGTCTAGCGTTTAATAATGAAGCAAATCCTGCCCATTCAGAAAAAGTAAATAAAAGAAATCTGCCGGGAAACCCTTACAGAGGTGAAAATTCCTCAGAGAATAACACATAAACTTGATTGAGCAATTTAGTCTGACTCATATATAACTGGTGATGATGCACAAGAAAGAAAGAATTCTAGCCTGTCATTCAGATTTGAGTTTTCTGGGCTAGCCATTAGAAAAATACCAGTTTATAGAGTAAGCTAGGCATGAGTCAGACACAGGTGGCTGCAAGACAGTGATTGCAGGTGACAAAGGCAAAAGAGCCACTTTTCAGCATAAAATCTAATTTTAATTTTTTTTTTAACTAAAAAATAGGTCAAATTAGTTGGTGGCTAGAGGGCTTGCTCTTCGAAATGTCCTAAGAATTAACTCCTTCACCTGTTTCAAAGGAGATAAAGACCAGCATATAAATCACTTGTCATTAAGTGGTCAACTGGTATAAAAACTCATACATCACTTTACATCACTGTTAAAGAATAACTGAAATGCTAGGATCATCACTTACACTTTTTGTTAAGGTACTGCAGTCACAATGACTATCAAGGCTTCAGCCTGCCATCACTGAAAAGATTCGGCTCCATTTAATTCTATTCCTTACACATTTCTAAATGAAGTATATTGCAAGTAATGACTTTTATTCTACATATTGAACATGCAGGCTTGGACAGAGAAATATTGAGGCTGGAAATACTTAGACAGAACACTCAAAGAAATAGGAGGTTTAAAAAACCTGACGTCATCTATCTTTAAATCTCTACAGGGTTCATGTCCACACGTGAGCTACTTAACATGTAGGGTTAAATTCGCAGGACTGATTTTGGACACCTACTTCAGGATGAAATGAGATCAATCCAACCCCCAAATTGTTTGCTACTCTCCACTAAGTATAAAGGGTGTCTAGGTGATTAGATCATTCAGTCAGATGAATTTAATCCAAGATAACTGCAGAAGCAGGCACCTGATAAAACTAAAGGACAGCATTTATTTCTCAAGAAACTCTTCCTCTTACATAGCATTTTGTGTCACCAGGTCTTTAGAGAAAATATTTAAGAGGGCTTCTTAATGATTTTTCTTAGTGAAACTTGTATTTTTATGGAAAATTATATATTTTTAATGGTTATTATTTTAATTTTTTTTTGCTTAAAATCCTTAAAATAGGTGTGTCTAAAGAAAGCTTGAAGCCTTTACTTAAGTGAAATATTTGCTTTTAGCAACCAACTGTTTTTGGATATGAGAGTGAATTATTTTTTTCTCTTAAATAATGCTGATTTTCCATTTATTTTTACTGTAGCTTGACATTCTTGTCATACTTACAAAGACAGACTACCTAATTTCTTGTCATGGTCTATAGCAAAGCTGTTTACAATGGTATTTGTATAGTGATTTGGATTAGAACAGTAATACACTATTTCCATTTTTAAAGGTATAACTCTAGATGATGTCAACGTTTGCTTCCAAGAAGATAATACTGTGTCATCCTGAAAAAGAGCTATATCAGCAAAAGAGACTATCTAAGAAATTAGAAAGAAAAAAAAATCAATAATTTTGCAAGCCTGGAAAGACTGGGCCAGTATAAGAGAAGAGAAAAAAAAACCCACCACAACAAAACAAACCCACAAATAAGCCATGTCAAAATACTTTTTAAAATAAAGTATAAAAACACAAATAAGGATGGAGACTTAATACTGTTGAAGCTTTCTTACTGTCCCCCTATGGCATGTAGGTCTGTCACCACAGAGCCGTACGTCTCCCATCAGAGACTTCTATAAAAAGAATCATATGAATTGCAAAAACAATTGTTTTCCAGCCATGGTTTAAAAGTACACGTGGAGATAATTACCAAGTGCACTGGTTGTAAAACGGTGTCTCCTAATCCTGTCATTGAAGTAAGTATACACAACTCCAGCTCCTTCCACCACTATGTCCCACGAAGGACAGAGAAGAGACATTCCTGGTTGCAAAGAAAAAGGTAAGTTCTGCAACTGGTCTCTGTGGTCACCCTCTCTGACTAAGCAACGTGTGATTTTCTGGCATGAAACGCGACTTGTCTCTGTGATCTCTGAACATGCCTTTGTAAAGGCTAGTTTAAAGAAGCTGGAGCAAAAAAAGCTTTCCAAACCACTGATAATGCTATTGTCAGGCATATTGCTGTGTACTATCAGACGGAAAAAGTAACGTTTCTGACAGCAAAATGAGCTCTTGCGTTATTTTGTAATTAACATATGTTCCAAATGATAGATTGTGTTTCAAGTATTTAACATTAAAATAAGAAACTAAAAGCAAAAGGAGGGATGATGTGACACTTCTGGAATTGGATTCGCTGGTATAATCTTTCTACACTGTATTTTCTGATCCATCTAAATAGCTTTGTAACTGGTTAAAGCATGCCCCATGCCTCCCAACTGTAGGAACTGTCATAGCCATTTGGATTCAGAAAAGGATTATGTTCTCCACTGTTTTTAATTAACATATTTCTGGCCATAGTCAAAGCAGTACTGAGCAATTTCCATTTAACATTTCTCATGTATCTGAATTCTAATCCACCCACTTCTTTTGATAAGACATTCAGTAGTGACCTGAAAATAGTGCTGCAAAGAAGTTTGAGAAAGAACTTGGGGGGAGAAAAACGGCAGTGTTAAAAATCTGTTAACCATTGGTTACTAATTTAAACTGCTAATGATCTAACGGAGCTGGAGCTAAGACTCCTATTAATTAAGGTTGGCAAAACATTCACTCCCAAATATAACTCGCTGTATATAGTTTCATTTACAAGGGAAACAAGCTATAAAAAGAAGAAAGAACAACTCTGCCACATACTAGTGGCAATGAATGCAATAGCTGTGAAGCTCTGTGATGGGATATGACATGCGTTTCTCCATACATTTACATTTTAAAGTTTTAATGAAAGCATATTGTCAGGGAATGCCAAGCCCACTGTGTATTTTCCCTTTGCAGTGCGGTGACAAGATCCTGCTTCATGTTGCAAGCAAGAAAACATTTTGTATTAAATGCAAAGTGAATATGCAAGAATGAAATTGAACAAGTTCCTCCAGCAAATCTGCACCCCATCAAAAACCTAGGGGAAGCCTTTTTCAAAGACAAAAACATTTTACTCCATTTCTTATGAAGCAGGCTCTTATCAGGTATTTAGACACTGGCTGTTGGAAAATTCCTGCTTTCTCCAAGAAAGCTGCAAAGTAAAGAGGCTGGAGCACTTCCTGAAAATTCATCAGCAAAATAATTTCTTCTATTCAGAAAATGAAGTTGAAATAAATATATGCATGTAGAAATAACCGCCCAAGTCTGACTTTAATGTTAAATGCCTTTTAACATCTAATGGATTGCTAATCCATCTTCACGGATTGATCGTATCACTTGATATACAAAAACCTGCAACAACTAAAAAAATGTAATGTTCGTAAGATCAAAATAAGATTTACTTTAGAGCTCCTTCTGTAGGGTATTGTTTTTGAGTTCATCTATGTTCAAAAACTAAATTAAATTGCTCCCCCGGGTTCATAATAAACTACGCTTTTCTTTTTTCCTTTGATGATGGCTATCAGTGAAGAGATTTTAGTTCATCCTGCCCCACCTCCTGCTACAGCTAGCTCCCATCTATCTATTTTTTTGAGGAGGAGAGACCGGAATCTGGCTCTTACTAAGCTAGACAAGGTTTGTGTTGGTGTATTGTATTCAGTATGAATAAATGGCATGGAAATTGGCGCTCATCAGTCTCACGTGTAGTGCTCAAAAAAAATCCCGATACAAGAAGTCTGTTCTACCCGAGGAAAGTTATCATACCCTAATTCAATTACACCTTTGCTTTTACCACCATTTTACCAAGATATTGCAGTATTATAAAAATTTATAAAATGAAACTCAGAATGGGACTTCTGCTCATGGAGACCAGGGATCATTCTTCTGTCGCTGAGACCAAATGTTTTAAAAATGAATGCAGGGCCCTCAGCCTTGGCTAAAGTCTGATTCTGCACAGGGGAATCCACCTGTTCAGCACTGGATGACACAACCCCTGGCACACCAGCGAGCACTTACAAGTGCGCTGTGCCATATTGATACTAACAGGGCCCCTCGCAGATTTGGCTGCCCGCTAACATGAGTCCGGGTTACACAATCAGGTTCTAAATTAGGCTAATCACTTAACTTTGGCAGCAGCATTGCAATAAAAAGGTTCATAATTCATAACAGAGAAGGCGAAGATGTGAACCTTAGCAAAAAGACACGAAGTCGTACATCAAGAGACAATTATGGATCTCAAATACCAGCAAGGCGAGCAGGCGATGACTAGCATGAAACCAGGCAACAGGCAATGCGCCGACTTTCACTCCCGATGACAGTGAGTGTTTTGTTTATTCTGTTGTGCATTAATGTTGGTGTATTATTGCTGGCCTCTGGCTATATTTGCAAGAAAAGTACATGATCCTACCTCCTTTTGGTCATCAGTGTTTCCTCACATGAGAATACTTGAACATCCATTCCCATTTCCAGAATTAAAAGTGAAAATGGTTCTCTCATTTGGAGTATCAGTACTTCACTGTAATTGAGTGTTGAGTTATCGCTATAGCAGATCTTTAATGAGATAAATGTTATTAAAGACTGAAAAAAAAAAGCTGAGTACGGTGAAACTATCTATCTCTTTAGAGATCTGAGGGCTCTCTTTAGAGCCTGAATTTCAGATTCTTTTTTGAAGACAATTCAGAACTGTTCTTCAGTTTTTTATGAAGGAGTCACTCAAAAAGAAAGATCTGATTTTCTGTAGGAATAGCACCATTAAATTTAAGGCATTTCTTAAGTAAAGTATTCAGCTGAGTATTATCTGCCATTAAGATAATTAGGTCTAATTTTGCCTTGGACCTTAGTTGAAGCTTTGCAGCGGGAAATAATTTCTGGAAGAGTTTTACCTATTTAAACAGACAAGTTAAATAGGGGATTTTGAAAGACACATAGATTTCTACCTCATTCTCAAATCAGATTTACTTGATATCAGAATAACATTTTTAATGTGCAAAAGTCTAGCTAACCATAGTTAAGGAGCTGTATTGCGATTTCCGAATGGGAACTATCAAGCTATATATCTTTTCAGATATGCAGATCTACAGTGCCAGTGAAAGCATCTTGAAAAAATTACAATCTCATGATAATACAGGTATGCCATATGGGGTTGTCAAACACGTACACCATTGACTTGAAACTATAGCACTAGCAGTTTTCACAGTGACATCAATGGGACAATGCTAAATGTTTTTTAAAATTTCATCCATAAAATTAAAAGCCTAATCCTCTCTTGGTTAGATAAACAGCTAAATAGTAGTAAATTTCACGGGGAATAGACTATTTATCATCAAAAGAAAAATTATACCATCGTCTTGCTTAACCTTTTTAGTCACTGCTAAGCATATCGCTAAATAGAAACTTCTGTTTCTCAGCAAAATAATTGTCATTTTCTTTCCAGATGGGGAAGGACAGAAATGAAAAAGAATCATTATTCCAAGCTCTATAGAGCTTAATTACCTCTTTACTCAGGCAAATTCCCTACTGAGGACACCAATATTTTTACCTCAGTAACTACTGAATCATCTAATAATAAAATAGCATTAAAAAAGGACATAGAGAATAAAAATGAAAGCTTGCAATAGATTTGACTGTATACTGTATCGCTGCATCTTTCTCCAATATTGTCATATTTATTTTTTGTGTCCATTGGGAGCTATAAACCAGATTTTTAGATATTCTAAAATAAACACATGTTTTTCTCTATGTTTACCCCACTGTTTCATCCAGCTCATTCCATATCGTCTCCTGGATTGAGCTGACACACAAAATACAGTATACTTTTTATCTCACCCTTCAAGTCCAATACAGAGAGTTTCTTGAACACAGACTGAATCTCCAGCAGAAATTACAGAAGTGCCAGGAGATGCTGTGTTCAACGGAGCAGCAATCCCTAATTTAACAAAGACAGCTCTTAAGTAAATGGAGATACTGTATTTTGTGATATGGCACCCCTGATTTAAATCATGATGATGTTAAACACAGATTTACACGTACTCGAGGAATGTGGAACTTAGTCAAGGTACCAGTTTAAAAAGATTTCAATAAGAAAATTCAACACAAAGCCTCAACATTGTACAAAACAACTTCTGAAACTTTATTGTGAATTTTAAAGTACATTTAGAAAGGATCTTATCCTTAATATCATTAATTAAAAATAAATTTGAAAGAAATCCACATACTAGTAGTTTAAGCAAAGTTCAGTACAGACTTTTTGAAGTCACAATATATACATTGCATGAGAGTGCAATAAGCTTCCAATTACATTAGGTATATATTTTTAAAATAAAGAGTTTTGATTTGACATGTGTGAGAGGCATACTGTTTACAATGAAAATGTTTTACAAAATATAGCAAAGGAAAAATGGAATTTAATACATTTTGAATGTACAACTACTTTATATCCTTTAAAGGTAGTTCTTTACTCAAAGTGTACAAAGGTCCATTTTTTAAAGGACACCTGTTTGTTTGCACTGTTCAACACTGATTAGAAATGATAGTTTTAAAGATTCATTACTATACATATCAGTGAATTCTTATTCAACTCAATGGCCACTACAATGAAGAAAATATTACAGAATCATTGACAGCATCTTCTTCTCTCCTAAACTATGCATAGATAAATACATAGCAATGGTGCCTATTACTACAATAAAAGTGAAACACTTCACCTGATTTTTTGCAGCTATTCTTTGCATAAATATAATGCATTATATATATATATATTAGTTTATTGAACAATCAATTGATTGCTTATTTTAACACTCAGTAACATATAGAAGTACATACACTGCTATCCTTAAATATTTTCCACTCTGTAGCGGCTCATAGGATTCAAAAAATCAACACTGTAAATTCATAATTCTCAACCTGGGGGAAGAGTATCCCTCAGATGGACTGATACTACTTATACAAGTTAAACCATATTATGATTCCATAGCGTCCACCTCCAAAATACATAACAGGAGTAATATAGTATACTGTGGCTACTAACTACTGCATAATCATTATATAGGTAATTGTCACATCAAGTGTTTTACATTTATGATTACTCATTACACTATATCACACACAGAGCGAAACTTTCCCCAACAGATGGACCTCCTTTTCCACAGTTTTTCATGTTTTAGAGAAAAATCATCACACAGTGACAAAGTTATGTCTTGAGAAGTACGCAAAATGTGTTTCCTTTTTCAGGATCAAAGAGTGAGCAGCAAACTATTAATTGTTTTACAATCAGGATGTAAAATTACATCTTTAAAGATCCCGCAGCACAATTAAGTAAACCATGTATTGGGGGTGTGGGAGTGTCACTCAAAACTGTGGGAAAAGCATACCAGAAAATTAGTCAGATAATAATGAACTAAAAGTTGTACTTTCCTTTCAAACAGAGCACAGTAGGGTTATGTGATTTGTGTCCAACCACTCTGCAACGTGTTATCTGAACAGCTCGAAGCACTGCAAAGGACAAGACAGCTTTGCATTCATTATTGCCAAAAGAAAAGGAATATGCTGAAATGTGTAATAACCGATGGTGGATTTTTAACGAACACCAAGGATGTCTGGGACATTAAGATCTGCAGAAGATTTTTTAAGAACACGGGTATGGTGAATAAAAATCCACCCTACGAGGATTAGCTTACCTACTTTTCAGGGACTTCTTCACCGTAGTTAAAATGAGCCTCACTGTCTTTTCAATGTAACTGTCTCTTCTATGAAGAAAAAGTTGACTCTCTCTGTAAAACACTACCTAATGGCAGTGATCCCTTAAAGGGCAGACACTCCAATTCGGATGTAATCTACTTTTGTCTGGAATCTCTAATCCTGGAACCTCTCTTTGCTTTTTCATGCGAAAGGTAGACTACTAGGTTTTCAGCTGTCATCCCCCTCAACACCAGGAAGAATGCGAGTGAGTTTGCAGATCCACATGATGTTTTTCACTTTTGCTGTCCACTAACCCACCAGAAACTTCATGGTGAAAAGCTATAAAAATACGTGCCTTGATTTTGCCTAATATCCATGCACGAAGAGCGCAGCATGCCCACCAACTTCAGCCACGCTACACTCGCCTGTCCACCACACGCAGCGACACGCTGGGTGAAACCTATGGATTGCCTCGGGAACCCAAAGGGAAGGGAAACGAGAAGTCCCTGGCATGGCTCCTGGAGACAGGACAGGTTTAGAGACAACACTAATGGCACACTGACAGGCTGTACTTTCAGACTTCTTTTAAAAATATAATAATAATAATAACCAGAAGCTTTACCAGTCAGAAAACTGTCCAGTGTTTCTGTATTAGAGTGTCACTCTAGGTTAAAAAGAAATCTTTTAGATTACATTATGTGGCACATTTTTTTCCCTGTTTCTGTTTTAAAAACACAAAATAGCCCACCCCTTCCTTTGATATCTGCAAAGAGGATAACTGAAGCCTTCCAGGATCCTTGACAGCTTAAGTATACAGTAGGAATAGTTGACAATTACGTTTGCTTTTCCCAGTGTGCAGAAAGGATGGCTAATGGAATTAATGAATCGTTTGCTGTTCCACTAGTAAAAAGTTTAAATAACAACACGACCTTCAGTCAATGCTGCCGAAGAAGCATTTCCTTAAACAATTCACAATACATGAGAGATGACCTCAGACAGCAACTTATAAGTGTGTTTGTGATTTTTCCTCTGTAATTTTCTCTCCCTTGTGTAGATCTACATAGATAAAAGTTTTACCATTTGCACCAGCTGCTATCTTCCCTAAGTGTTCATACCAAACTGGGAAGAAAGGAAAAGCATCTTGCTCTAAAGGCTAAGTTCAGCTATCTTGAACACAACACAAATCTAAAACTTCCACTTAAGTCAAAAAAATACTCCCAAGTTCAGATTTTTCTTAAAGCAGTAATAAACAATGTTTAATAGGTAAGTTCCTTTCCAAAGAAAAGCTAAAGCTTTAAAAATGAAGCTGGATAGCTCTGTTCTTCTCCTTTTTTCTATTTCATGCAAATCCACTGCCATCAGTGGTGGGATTCTTGGTTTAAACCAGTGTGAAAAGAAAGCAAGTATCTGTTAACAAACTTCTGATGTTTCATAGTGTTAAACAGTTTATTAAAAATACAGTTCCCATAAGAACTTGGGGCTAAGACTGCTATTGTTGTTTTGAAATGGTTATTTATCAAAGGGATAGAGAGGGTTTATTTAATGTCAGGTCAGCACGTGAACGCAGACTGCAAATGAATTTTTATTTATGTACGTGTGTATATAAATATATGTATATATTTAGGTTGTAAAGCTGGAAACACTATTCCTAAACAGGAACTGTATTCCTTAATTATCTTTGAAGAGGAGAGTTGGACTAACCCTACATTTTTAATCTTTTTTAGGATTTAGTTTAGCAGGATAAGAGGTTATAGCAGAGTAAAAAAAAATGATTTAGTACAGTGCCTACAATCCACTGGTGCTTCATGTAGTTGACCATCGAAATACTTAAAATGATAGTATTAAGTGATTTATGCGGTTGATGACATAAATGTTTATGACAGCCTTAGCCACATAGTTGCATCCGCTTGACTTTCACACACTTTATTTGAAGACATGCATGTGTAAAGATCAGTAGCAATTGCCAATTTGCCTGATCTACCACATCACCATACAAAAAAATGCTACAGATTTTCCCCCTCAGGTGCAATTTTGTCATACCCCATTAATCCTTCCAATCCTCCCCCAGTCCTGTGGACCTGTTATTTAGTAATCCCCGATTGTTGTGGTGAAGGAACATTGGAAAGTCTCTCCTGTCTGGAAGGCAGAAAATTACAATGGTCGTCTATTAAATTTGGCTCTTACAGTGCCCGCTGGGATCAAGCCCGCTTGTCACAATCACAACCAATAGGCGTAACGTCAGGACAAATTATCGCCGACATCCAAAATGTCAATTTTAAACTAATTTTGTGTCTCACAAAGTATCGCCTCTTCAGTACTCAGACAAAGGCAGAAGCCCAGCTGTATTTTTAAGGAGGAGGGGGGGGAATCTTAAATCAACACATCATGTAGGGCAGCTTCATTCACTTATGCATGTCAGGTTTCCAGTTTTCAACTCCCAACTGGGAACTCTCCCACATGATTGCAACCTATTGTGCAACTGAACAACTTGGCTTTGTTCCACTTGAGTCTGTTAAAGAGAGATTACTGGGAGCATTCCTTTCCAGGGCTGCTCTCGTTAAACACGAGATTCTCCACAAACCAGCGTTTCTCTTTTTAATTCAACGTTTTTACACTGCAAAGTAATCTGTCTGGATCTTCTCTCTCTCTCAAATGTACACGCGCACACACGTACATGCACAAAGCCACAGGGTTTCCATCCCAAATAAGTATGTGTATCCCTATCTATTTTTCCCCTATACACAGAAGTCAAATTCATCTGTTTTTCAGGAAAACAAACAAACAAAAAAACCCCAGCCTTTCATCAGCTCAATTAATTTAAACCTGTAAACCTTGGTTTTTAATACTACTGACATGAAAAAGTAACAGCTACAAGCTCCTAGCCAGAATTTGTGATTGATTATCTAGTGAAGCCTTTACAGAAAAGCTTGTTTGCTTATTAGTTGTACTACGGTCTGTATTCAGTGACATATCCAACCACAATCTTTAATTAAGAAAAACCTGACTAAATATTTAGATATTTTCATTCTGAAATAAAATAAATAGGGAAATAAATACGCGAATAAATCACAAAAAAAAAAAAAAAAAAGAAAAGCTTTACAGTCAACCACAAAATAGAGGAAAACTTAAAATAAGCCTCTTAGTTATCTCAGAGATGTAAAATTGTACTATTTTATTTCTAAGAGCTGACTTGTCTTTGGGAAGTATCGTACTTTCACTACTATCTCATCCTTCAGAACTCCAGCAAGATCTCATCCTTTCTGCTAGAATAGCATTCATGAGTGTGATTCCATGATTCCATGATCTACATGCTCGTCACACACCACTTAGGTTTCCCAGCATACTGTAGCATGAATCAATCTTACTCACCCATGGGTGTAGTGTACGCTACCTCCAGATCACTGAGCTAGTTTTGTTTCTTTTGATGTACACAGAGCATAACATGTGGAAAAATTCTGTGCAGATGAATCATATTTAAGGTTGATGCGACTACTGAAGCCTAACCCAAACTTAACACATTATTTACCAAAAGGCAAACTGGAATTATTTTCTAGGACTAGTTTAAAAAATACTTGAGATTTCACTGTCAAATTTCAACATTTATAATACTAAATATAATCAGAATTATTCTACCAGTAATATCAGCCCTGTGTCTTTGCAACACTGTTTAAAACAGCGGGATACTCTTAGAGTAAAACACTTAGCAAAACGCAATTTCTTATATGAAAATAAAAGGCTCAAATGCAATTAAAGAGATCTTAATGCATGCTGAGCAACAATATACATTCAGTATCTGGTAGAGAAATCTGACTGGAATAGAAGGTTTGGGTGTCCAATTCTGACCCTAGCAGCTCTCTCAAAGTCATACTGGTAGTAGTAGATATCATGTACTTCAAAACAAGTCACACCAGTCTGCACTGCTGCTTACATTAGCCCAAACTACATTTAGACTTGGACTTTGCCTAAGGAGATGTTCAGGATGGGCCCTCTCATCAGGATGGGAAGGACCCAACCATGCCATGACCAACCGCACCAGCCATGCTCCTGTCAAGGAGTTTATCTTCTAGCACAATGCAATGGTGCTACACCTCTACATGTGGAAATCGTGGTACCTGACAGCTCACTCTCCATACCAGCATGGTGCTTCCCTGACTGAAAGTTTGAAGAAAATATCTCCCCAGCTTCTACAGGAGCAAAGATTCATGTGGTTCCAATCCTGAAGACTTTCACATCAATAAACAAATACTAAAACGCACGTAATCCCAAATGGAATAAGAAATATTCATATGGAGGTACCTTGTGATGGCTTCCGGTTAGAAACTCTCTCCCTTCACATCCTAGTTGATGCCTTAATGACATCCCTAGCTGTTTTAATTCTCATTTACACTGTAAGCAGCAGGGATACAGTCAGGGAACTGCCTGATAAGGAGCCTAGCAGTTACAAACTGTTCATCCCTTCTGCCTTCTGTCAGGGCTTTCGTCTAAAGGCATTGCTACAGCATATATTCACCTCTGATGTATATATGCCATAGGTCTCTGGGATAAGCTTCGCATTGATTAGGACTGCAATTGCACTAGATTTTCAGACAGTTCATTGGAGTGCCTAGCATCTGATTTTACCCTGTAAAATACATCTTCAAATGTCATTAAATTAGATCCTCAACTGTTTTCCTAAGCAAAGAGATTGTCCAGCACTACCTGAGGACTTGGTTCACTTCTCAAGTGGAAAATGTGGAGCAGTTTTGAGTTAGTCATAAGGGAAGTAATGTTGGTCTTTTTGCAAGTGTTTAAAATTACTCTGAACTTCTTTCCTATGACTCTGTACCTATACACTAGGGCATGTTCTTTAGGCAACATGAATAATGTAACTTTGGCCAGCATTTCCTTTAAGGCAGAATCCTCAGTATACTTTAATAAGTATATATAATCCTGTATGTACATGCACATGTATATATTTGTACACGTATCTACACATGCACATGCATAGTGACAAGGTGACATGACGAGTGATAGCATATTCTCCTTGCTTGATTTATTTTTATGCCTAACTAAACTAATATAGCTAAAATAACTAAAACTAAAAAAAATAACATTACTAGAACTAAAGTTAAGGAGTTAAAAAATGTGGGGTATAGTGACTATTACACACTAAAAGAATCACAACTTTGAGATGATGATGTAGTGTGAAACTTGATCAAAGTAGCCAATTCATGGAGAGCTCCTCCTTGTCCAAAACAGCACCTACCTCTTACAGTTTTAAGACAGCGTGGCTGATGTCTTGCTGATTTTTTTTCAGATTAACTAGTGTCATCACTAATGTTTCCACTCAAAATGTTCTAACCCCCAAATTAGATCATCTTTTAGGTGAAGTAGCAGACGACACCCTCAGAATTAAGTTCTGTGATCCTCATGAGTCTAACATGAGGCCAAAGGGTAGGCTGCTCAAAAGCACTTGGTATCAATTGTAGGATTCCCACAGATTTTAATGCGAGTCTTTTACTAACCCTAAACTGTTCGGATAAAAATTTCTTTCCTCTGTGAACTTAGGATTCAGTTACCTTGTGCACAGAAGCCAGTGCAGCTACTTGTAGATCAAATGCTACGCATAGCCAATTTTCCAAAAAGCCCAAGCAGGTAATGCTATCACTGTTACCTTAGCAAATGAGAGTAACTGTAAAATAATGATGATCATCTTAAAACAAATAAAGGGGAAGTCAAACCAAGGAGCAGTTTAATATTCACCTTTGACAAGAGGAAGATGTTCATTTCCAGCTGTTTCCATTTTTAATTGATGATTATTTTTTTTTTCAGTGAGTGAAAGCCAGCCAATTTTCTTCAGAGAAGTGCTCCTATTCTCTTAACTCGGTAAGAACTATGTGCTTCTTATTGGTCTGCTGCGCCATGGGGATGGGATAAAAAATGAAAGCAAGGATTTCTTTATTCTAGCCTGGAAAATTAACTGTTAAGCTCAGTGGGGGCAGAAACGAAGGTGGCATTTAGATATAACTAATTTAGTATCAAACCAAAGCAGAGAGCCTTCTCAGAGAAGAAAAAGACCAAAGGGAACACAAAATTGTACCTGAATTATTTCTGAGTCAATTCCTATAAAAGCAGAAGAACTTTCTATTATGCTCAAATGGATTACACATTTCCCTTTGTAATATGCACATTATTCACAGTTTTTAAAGATAATGTAATGAACAACAACTGCTAAGAAGGAAGGAATTATTTTTTTTTCAATACATTGAAGTGCAAGGGTCATTTGACCACGAGGCCTGGACTGCTTTTTAAAAAGCAGTTTGTGAGAGAGATTCTCAGTATGAAATGACATAACTCTGTTACGTTTATCATTCAATTAGAAGGTAAAGTAACTAAGATTACAATTTGCTTATATTACCATATGCAAATAAAATAACAAACACAACTTGTAAATTTTGTTCTTTGCTTTATTTTGGCTGCTTTTAACTGCTTGGATTTTCTTTAATTGTAAAGAGTGTATGTTTGAGGGGATAAATTCTCACTTGTGCTGTCAGACACAGCTAATCATTCCCTACTTATCCACATTTCTAAAGACCTAAGATTTTGCTTGAAAAGAGGCTTAGAAGCAATTGTCTTGTGTTCATTAATCCACAAACATTTGATTTCAAATCAGATTGCCAGCAGACATAACCTCTTTGCATCGCTACAACAGAGACTTGATTTGATTAATCAAACAGCCCTGATTCACTGAATTGTCTCCAGAACAGTTGTCCCTGACAATACTATGCAAATAACTGTTGATGTTGTGCTGGCATTCTCAGCTTTCTAAAACTGAAAACATCAAAATTTTATATCTAACTCAATAACCATTCTGCATAAAGGGCCACTGCATCTAATGTACCTAGTCTTTAATCCACGTTCTATCCTTGGCTTTGAAAATAAGTGTCACCTTTTAAGATGTTGTTTCTATTTAGCTCAGTTTGCGCTTCACTGAAATAGCAATAATGATATTTCTCTATCGTCAAACACTTTAAAATTTATACAAATTATATCAACAAACTTTTAAAATTACTATCTTTAGCAGTGATGCAACATTATATCCCATTTAAGTATTTTTGCCTGTTCTTTTTGAAATAGCTCTCATTTATACGGAATTAAATGGATTGTTTTAGGAAACAGGAAAGCTTTACAGTTTAAGATTACAAAACCAAATATGCTAATTAAGCCTACATAGTTAATACTAACTGCTGCTAAAACAGCACAAGCCAGTAACATGCAACAGACGTATGATTCACTTCATAACAAATAATGGTTACTCTGTGGGAGTATTTGCTCATTCTCCTGTGAAATAAAGCAAAGGTGAAAAGCAGTAAGACTACAGTCAGGGCAGGAGAGAGGAAACGGTAAGAATACTCTTGTTACCTTTGGTGAGACAATAGAAAGAGAAGCCAAAGCACCTTAAAGAGATGGGAAAACTAAGTCTGCAGCCTCAGCAAAAAGAGCAGGAGTCACAAAACTTTCATCAGCAGATGTCTAAAAAGTGACAGTTCCCAAGCCCCAGAAAAAACCTGCATGGAATTCAAACACATGGAATTCAAAGACCAACAGGAATCACGGACAGAAGGCTTCACTGGAAGCAATGAAAGCTGTGAAGGAAGCAAGTATCTGTTTTTTCCTGGGCTCTCTTAAATACTGCAGTTCCCAACAGAGGGTTCGAGCACCGATGCAACCAACTCCGTTCACCCTGATGGCTGACCCTGCGGAGCGCTGTCTGACTAGCCCACCGATTAAGACTCCTCTGAGATGACCAAGACTTTTGCTTTCAAGGAAAACATATTCACAATTAAAATGGTCAGCTCTTCAGTATCGTGTCAAATGCCTACGTTAATTGAGAATAGGCAAGAAACCTCAGCCAGCCTACAACAGCTCTGCCAAAGTGCAGATTGGTTAGATTACGTTATTTCTCACTTTCCATTTGACACAATCTGTTTCTTCTTATGATTCAGAGAACCGAAGGATGGACCTTCTGGTATGATCTTAGTCTAAGCCCACCATATTGTTTTGGTAAGCTTCTTAACAAATACTTCTGTATATTAAAACTGTGTATTTTCAGTATTCCTGGGAGATAAATGAGGTTACAAGCATTCAGTGTACATGCAGCCTCACCTCATTCACCGTGTGATGACACACTAAATCATTCATGGGATTACTGACAATGTACTTGTATTTCAGAATTTATATGTATTAACATCAAAAATATGTATGTTAGTACTTGCATCAGTTACTTGTTTATGATTTGTGCTAGATTTTCCGTGCTCAAGTTTTATGTATTTATTGCATTTTGAACCATGGTGTGCGTATTCAATGGTAATTGCTTAAAGAGTTACAGAACAGTTGGTGATTTCTTTTCAGATTTTTGGCAGAGACCGCAGTCTCAGTACAAGCGGGAAAAAAAACCACCACAAATTCTCGTTTGCTTTAGAAATAAAAAGTGCAACTCTTTTGGTTGTTAAACTGGTAAAAATACGAGTAATTTCCCTGGAGAAAAGGAAGTAAAATGAGAGGAAAAAACGACACCAGAGTTTTAAGGATGAGCTGCAAGACCCTCTCCACACCTCTGGAGGTAACAACCCGTTCTACATTAGCAATCGTGGTCAAAAACAGGGATGTGGTCAAAAGTGAAACTTCTTTTAGACTTTCAGTTACTCTCAACTGGGTTTTTGCCCAGCATGCAGATTAGCATAATACACTGCCTGTGTTAAAAGAAAGGTCCACGACTTGAAGCAGCAGGAGTGCTGCAAGTCAGAACGGAGCTGCTTGAAAGAACTGAATAAGGAAGCCTGAACTTTGCATTTATTTATTTTTGGTTTTATTAACAGGAAAGATGCGTCCCATCATACACTTGTATTCAGTCCAAGCATCTATCACCTGACTTTGTAAATGATGTTGCATTGCTTGGAGATGATTCTCACAGCCTAAGCCTAAAATAAGAAGTTTCAACTCAATTGAAATGCAAAGACAAAATACTGCATTCCTTTCCCAGCTGAGCTTTTATTTAATGTGCCAGATTAAGAAGCTTGCTCTACTTTACTGGATCAGAGTCAACACAGTTTGTCCAAGAAACTCAGAGATAAGGGGAAAACAGGTCTTAATCAGGCAAAATTCTCAATAAAACAAATGGGTGTTTTGCCCGAGTGCATTCTGCAGAATTTATCACGATATTTTGGCCTCATCTAAGTCTGCAAAAGTGGACTGCTGCTTTCATGACTATATTTTGGGACAGCTACCCCAACCCAGAAGAGAGTAAATGCAAACTTCTCCCTTTCTGATGTTTGTCTTTATCAAGCTTTAATCAGCTAGGAATCCCCTAAAGACAGTTCACACAGCAAGTTGGAACAGCATAATCTGAAGTTCCAGTGCGTTTGGATTAAGTAGAATGCATCTCACAGTTGTGTTACACTCCCTCGAAATACCACAGATCCATGGGCTAATAATGTGGCTTTTTGTACCTTGTGCTTAGAAAATAACGACATATATTTTATTACTGTACAAGTTCCTGTTAAGGGCACAGACGATCCTAACAACTCAGAAGTACTTTACTCCTTAAAACAGTGGATGTAGCCTGATATGCATATTCAACTGTTTTCAACAGTATAGTCCTCAATTTTTTTTCTAGAAATTTCACGCTTTCCTGCTGTTCTTAAGATGTCAAAGTATCACAAATATTAAAAACTGAAACTCAATTTACGTAGCTTGGAAATTGTATTCTGGAAAATTGTATTATTGGAAATTGTATGCTATCTATGTGCATAAGTAGCTCAAAAAGCCAGCCATGCCAGAAAGTGTCCATGTAGTACCCGAAATTATTTCAATGTGCTTAAAACTGCTCACTGCAGGTCATCCTGCGAACAAACTAAGCCAAGAAGTCAGAGCTACATATTAGGTACACAGCTACCCTTGTAAAAGCATCCGATAGGCAACTTGATGGTTAAACTCCTAATTGTGGAGAGGGACTGAGCCCCAGTCTCCCTAATTCTTGCTATTTAAAAAGTGAATTAATGCTTCATATTAAAACCCAGAGGTTACTCAAGAAGCCGCAAGAGAAGGATGGGTGCCGCAGGAAAGAAAAAAAAAAAGAGTCTTAGAGATCTCTGAGTCTCCTGCAGACTGTACTTTGTGGGAGGAAGAAAGAGGGATTATTGCACAGACATGAGGAGACAGATTCCAATCTTGATTACAAGCAAAAACATCAGTGAAATAGCTGTGATTTCACAAATATAAAATTAATGGATGTGAAATCAGAATTGGGCTCAGATAGCTCTTACACAGAGATTACTACATGCAGCTCTAACCTCAACAAAAAAAAAATTCCTTAACTTGGGAGTAAATGGTATTAGCATTTTCTTGGCCTTTTTCCATGGCTATAAAATGGCATTAATGTAAATGTGACTCAGACTTGGGATCCCTGGTCACTGTCGCAGCCAAGAGCCTAAGTATATGAAATCTCCTTGGCTCTGCTAAAACACTAGTGCTAAATTCTGGGAAATGATAACACTGATTCATCTCAAAATAGTCTATATATAACAGCAGGACTAGGCACACATAAAATTATGCACTATCTTGCCTCAAGGTTAGAAACATATTCCTAGTAGAAGGAAAAATGTTATTTTCATTCCCTGCAATCATGTGATAAATAGCTGTAGGGCAGATTCAGCAAGATCTCGAAGGTTGTGATTTTACAATATAATGAATGTATGTCTAGTTTTTTGCCACCTGAAAAAGCAGCAAAACAAAGCAGGACTTGTCAGTATTTTGCTTATGGCAGAAATCAGACAATGTCCAGAACTCTTTATGAGACATGCTGCTACCTTCTTAACTAGTTTGATGATAACATTGACTCCAACACTTCAACAGCTCGGCTTTCCAGCATATGGCATAATTGGAAGCAGCAGCCAGCAGGTATCACATGTGAATGGGAAATGTCTCCCACAGAGTACCTGCTGACTGTGAACCAAATACGTGGTCTTGTAGGTAGTTTGTGGGGGAAAAAAAGAAGATGAAAAAAGAAGTATACTGAAAAAGAGAGGATCCTTAGTTGGGTGGAGCATCTGTAGAGGATATGAGGTGAGTAAATTACCTAGAAAGTATAGAAACAGAAAGTAAAAAAAAAAAAAAGGAATAACTGAGTTTAGATCAAAAATTAAGACATGAGACAAGAGTAAACGAACATTTTAAGAGGTATAAAACAACTGTTTATTCAGACTGCTTACCTAAAATAAACAGTAAATCTTAAAAGGTGTTTTTTTAAAGGAATGGTAACCCTTTGGTTGACAGCAATTCAAACCTACGGACTATTTCAGGAAACACTTTAACAAAGGTGGGAGACATACACTGAGAAGTGCATTCTTAGGAGCAGGCAGACTCAAACTACAGATCAAAAAAATTGGAGAAGGCAACTCGTTCTAAGGACTGCGCATCTCACTTGCAAAGGACTGGCATTTGTTCCTATTCTGCTCATTTATTGTCAAGATGGAGTAGACCATGGATGAAATGGTTTATTCCGATCATGCTTCCTATAAAATACTGTGTTTTACTGAAGTAGAAATTGAATACAGGCACATCTATACCATCACCATCATGACTTAATGGCCTGTGTTAAATTAGTGTTTGATTTTGATGCTTCACATTACTCGGCTTTGGGGGGATGACTGAGTTATAACCATTGTATGCAGCTGCAATCATTGATGCAATCGTGCATGGTTGGCAAAACGGTAGCACCAACATTGAGGAAGGTGTGAAAATGCATTGGAATTATACCAGATGATGATGCAAGCCTGGCAGGAACTTCTAAGGGCACTGCTGCTATATAATCAGGGATAAATGTGGAAGTCCAACAAGGACCTTACTTCAGTCACAGGACCAAATTGCACAGTTTTGCCAGACAGCAGGGCAGAGATTCACTTTGCATCACTTCAGAAGTGCAAAAGGACCTAGAAAAAGTACACGTGTAAGCCCTATCCTCAAAGGCACCTTTACATTGCAAGACAGTGTAACGTGATTTTACACTGAAGTAGGTAATGCAGTATAAAATCCTGCTAATGATAAGGTATTGTAGTTTCACCTGTACATAGCCAGCTGAGATCAACCCCAGGTGTATTGTTCGGGGCTGACCTCAACCAGCTACCTCAAGGTATGAAATACCTGCTTCTTGTCTCCACAAGGATTTTACATTTAGACAGGTACCTCACAATAGAAATCTGGATGTAAAACACACCTTTTTTTTTTTTTCCCACCGAAGATAAAGCCTTAACAAAAATGAAAAAAAGGCACATCATGTTTAAAGAGTAATGAGTGTACAGCACAGTCCAAATGTAAATGAGATCAAGTCTATCTCAGTCAATTGAGTTGTGCAGAACAAGACAAAACCTAAGTCTCTCCCTTTGTATTTTAAAAGATTTCTAAGAGCAGCAAAATTTACAGAAGAAAATGTCAAACAAATTGGCTTCACAGATATAAAAAGCCATATGAATTTTCTGTGTTTACAAGATCGCGTCTCCTGGTGCAAGAGTTAATGCACTTTGTGAAAGTTATTATGCCGTGGCTTATAAGCTTCAGCTCGATGTGGTGGCAGTTCAAATTTCATGACAGAATGCTAACTTATCTTTGCTATTGAAAAAACTAATGAGGTGGTAAATAGTTGCAGAGCGATGTTACACGCGGTGATATGCAGGTTTTGCGGGTTTCTCATTATCTGTGTAACTGTATACACGTAAAAGTAATGAAAACCCAAAACAGGCAGCGAAAGCTTATGGCTTTAAAACTGGAATAGAGAATTGTGCTAGCGTTTTCTACCGGAAATAGGATAAATTTAAGCAATGTCAGAAAAAGCCCCTCGATATTTCAGCTAGGGTTTTCTGCTAGGTCTAAGGTCTCCCAGGCAGCGCTTAGGTGAAGATCACAATCAAGCTAACATAGCCAATTTATTCTCATGCTGGTTTTATTCTAGTCGAGGCAATGGCATAATGTTAAGCAGTCTTAAGGCTCCTCTTTGTTATACGTGTTGCCTATGGCTTTTAATTGAAGGTGCTATCACAGCATCCCTATCAGACTCCAAATGTCATGAGCAGTAGCAAGCAGCAGCAGCACATAGTGCAGAGGGCTCTCCTGACCCCCAGCTATCTTTACTAAGGACAGCAGGAAGTAAGATATAACACTCTTCAGTAGCTGGAGGCTTCCCAAAATGAACTTCCAGAATACTGAACACAAGCTAGGCTTGTATTTAGCGCTAGGACAGGAAAATGTTAAAAAAACCCAAGCGTGAGATGATGAATGCAGAATGTTTTTTAATGTGGTCGCCACTGATCCAAAGAATGAAAGTTCTGAAACTGGGTATTACTTCTGTGACATGTTTATGACAGATAAAAATCATAAATGGCAACAAGAAGTACTTTGTCTGGAGCTGATCTGCACCATCTATAAAGCGTCTTAGTAGGCATTGCATGAAACCGCTCTGCTGAAAAGTGCTCAGCATGCTGCTTTAAACAAGCAGACTCGAGGATCACTGACATTCTGTGCATCACAGCAGCGCTGCCAGCTTTCTTATTAAAAGACTAAGTTTTCCTACAAGTCCAGGCATCCACACTGGGCTTTTAACCATTTTGAAATGTAAAGAGACATAAATGTTTTCCTCTCTCATCCCAATCTCCCTTTCAAATTGCTGAATTCAAGAAGCGCTATCCAGTTACTGAGTTGCAATCTCCAGTGTTCTGTTTTGTGATTTCCATTTTTTGCTGTTGTTTTCGGAATCAATTTTGCATCATAAGTCTCAGCGAGATAGCACACCTCTTACAAATTGTGAATGCATTATGCCAGCTGTGAGAAAAGTATGAGCAATCTTATTAAAAAAAAAAAAAAAGGCGAGCAAGAAAAACACATATTCAAGAATTATTTTGTCTGCTTGTTTTAACTATGACAGATACTGGATGGCTACAAAAATAACTGGTGAAATCCAGCAGGCTAGCTGGTACTACAGGATTGCACAGTACTCCAGCAAGCGTAGGTGAAGACAGATACAGAGGATTTTGGCTGTGTATGTCTGTAATACAGATGTTCAGCTGCTCTGAAGGAAAATGATTCATACAAGTCATTATACCATACAAAACTAATTTCACTCCTCCGCAATGCACATCTAGTATGCCTATATAATATCAATTACAAGTGAATCAGATTTGGTCAGTATTAAAACGCAGGTGCATACGACTGCAAGACCAGACGTCTCTGCTCATCCTATACCTGCTTTTAGTACTTAGAAGTCCGCTAAATTAAACATGCTTCAGATTTTGACATGCAGTTTAGGGCCAGATACATCTACTCCCTCGGTTCTGATTATAAGCAGAAGGAGCCACCCCAGCCAGCAGCTCTGCAAATCCATGGTTATGAAGTTAGGCCCCAGTTTCTCCTCTGCCAAACCTTCGCCTCCTTTTTGCAATCCAAATTTAGCATGCCACTGAGCTACCGAGGGAAAAGGTGTGTTACATGTCGCAAGAATGGATTTTCTTCTTAGATTTGGATTAATAACGATAAATCATTCTAATTCAAGTCTTCTAAATACACCGGAACAAGTCAATCTATCTAGTTCAGAAAGTGTTCTACTTCCCATACTACGCTTCTATCCAAGTGCTTTAAATCTTTGAATCTTAATGAAGCCAGCTGGTTCATTAAACTTTACCTACAGCAACGCGTGGTTACAAGTTGGATGCGTACAACAGATCGTACACAAAATATGCCACTTCTCTACTGTGATAGTATTTATTTGAGGGGAAATCTCAGATTTCTAATATGTTCATACATAGAGTTTACCAAAATAAGTGTATTCAGTGAATGAAAGAGGAGATTAAAAAGAGAAATAAGAAAGGACAGTGACAATATCTCATAAAAGAAAGAGATGTATTTAAGCATCAGTCAAATTACACTATTTCTCGTATCATTTGTAGTGGAAGCTTGAAGACTAAAATATTCCACAAGCCATTAGTTTCTTGGTACTCTGTGACGGATTAGAATATTTCTTAATCAACTGCTAAAGCACAGAAAAAGGCCAAAGCCTAGATTTGAACAAAGCTGAGCAATAGTGAAATACAGGGATGTTCAGCAGGGATGCTATCAATAGATACATCACAGAACCACAAAAGTGCATCAATTTCTTAAACACTCTTGAAAAGTACCTGCCATTTTGACAACTTCTTAGTCCAGAGTGTGAAAAATCACATTAAGAAACAGAAGTTCTGATTTGTAATCAGGGAAGCAGATTAAAAACGCAAATTATTATGAGATTCAAATTAATTGCTGAAAGTTCTGGACTACCCCTCTGCCTGGAGGCACTTTGAAAGCCTACACAACCCACCCAGAAGCGGTCCTGTGCTACCAGTTAAATATTATGGACTGTATGAGGTTCATTGCAAAGTATTCATTCTATAGCAAAAACGAAGAAAAACTAAAGTAAATGTATTTAAATCTCATTCATACAATGTATTTTAGAGAGATTGACAGTCACACAATTCATAGCAATAGTTTGAAACCTACAGTTTCATTGTCCACCTGGACTGTACCAGTACTCTCAAAAGCATGGCCATCAGAAGTCAAGACAAACAGGATCGGGGTGAACCAAGGGTGGCTTCCCTTTGATATATCCATTTTTCTCATCTTTTTGCACAGTACCGACAAGCAGTGCCATTTTTTTCAGTCATTGCAGTTTGAGGAAGAAAAAAGGGGTTGTAAAACAAAAAAAAATAAAAAAAAATTGCCAATCATAGTAGCGGATAACCTATCTTGTCTCATTTTGTATTTCTGCTGATTGACAACCTGGTGCTCTCGCAGCATACAAAGGCGAAAAAAATCAGGCGTTCATTTCAAACTGAAATGTTTGACAGATGTAACAGCTTTCTGAAATGAAACTGATGAAATCTCAAATAGGAAAGTCCATCTCCTGTACAGGAGAGAGATTAAATTTCAACAGGAAAGTTTTACTGTCCTTAGACAGATGCAGATTTTGTTTATTTTTTTGTTTACCTGGCAGATGTTAAAAATACGGGAGATGGTTAGGGCTTTGCTGTTGGTGCCTAGTCTACCTCCTGCTGCTCTGGATGCTGCAGACTTCAGTGCGATCCGTGTTTCAGGGTGCTGTTGTCACAAACTGAAGGCAATTTCAAATTCTCTTGCTGGTAACACTAGCACTTCACTGATATTTTGACCTGTATTTTTGAAATGGTGGAAGTGAAACAATCTGACAAGTGACTGAAAATTCATACTGCTCTAGACACATACCTAAACCAGAGAGGTAAAAGAAGCATTTTTACACTATAATGCAAATGGCCAGATATGACCGAGGGTAGAGATCTGAAGTTTACAGCTTCCCTTTTCTCTACTCACATCCACAGAATGAGGCATCAAGGAACATGCAGCGCTGAGGAAAACCAGAAATACTCAGAACAGCACCAAAACAAAATAACTGGTGTTTCATTGCACCGTCTTCCTAAAATAGACAGCGGTATGAATAGCCAGATAAAAATTCAATAAAAAGTCAGTAAGAGTCTTTCTGTTGATATGGGAGCCTTTGAATTTGAGCCATAATCTAAACTAGACTTTCCCAAAGGCAACTGTGCACATTATACATTTTTGTGTGCATATACGCTATTCAAATAATACCTTTACTTAAAGAGATAAATACCCTTAAAGTCCTTCTCTCAACTTCAGTGAAAAAACTGGACTGGATCATGTTCCTCACTGGTAAAGTGAAGAGTATGGATCACACTGGATCGTACTCTACACTAGTGTGGGATGCATCTTGCCCAACTGTATCCATCTGCTTCAGCAACCAGTTTAAACCAGCATGTTTTCTCTAGGGTGGAGTAAACCATGAACCAGTGAAGCAGATTAGATTTGACGTACAATTAGACAAGATGAATCCTACCATAATGTCAACAGAAGCAAAATCAGGTACTGTGCGCAGAGGCACTACCAGCTAAGTATACTGTGGAAAATTATGCAAATTATACTTTTTGTGAACATCATTTACAGAAATTAGGCTCGATCCACAATCAGAAGGTGGGCACCTGAAGCAACCATAACGTTCAAATATGTTCATTACAAGACGCAAGGAGAGGGACGGGCGTAACAACAGTATTCCCAAAACCTACCCCACTGAATGGAAAGTTACTAAAACAAGAGGTTAAATATCACTCCCCTTCAGGCTCTGCATCTTGTTCTGCACAGGAATGGGAAAGAAATGTTCTCTTAAATGAAAATTCACGAGTCTGCACTCTTTTCTGGAGTCCTGGGTCCCTTCATGTAAAATCAAACTTCTGTTAAAACTTTCTGGTAGGAGAACTGGCAGGAGAAGTTCTGTATAAAAAATACTGGTAGGAGAAGATAGAGACACACAAACCTCAGTGGTGAAGGTATTCCACCATGAAGTTCAGTAGCAAATCCTTTATTTCTTTTAAGGAATCGGAGTGAACACTCCCTATAATAACCTGATATATATAGGTCGTATATAGAAACATATGTATCCTACAGACGCCTTTACATCAGAAACACAATTGCCTCCATATCCTTATGTGTTCTGAAGGAGCAGAGATTATGAGACAGAAATTTGCATCTATCAGGTTTATTCATTTAAGAGATACTACTGCTAGCTACCGATCAACAAGAGGCTGTAAGAATGGCAAATACCATTCACAACTGAAACAAGGTCTTCCTCTTACTTTTTTTGGTGTTTTGAAGGCTGTATGACCATATAAGGCATAGGCTAAAGTAGCTGCTTTGATCGAAAATATTGCACAGGCAGATATTTAACAATTTTTAACAATTAAGAAAACCAACCACAGAATTTTCTTACTAGTAACACATGAAAGCCCAGGACATACTAAGAATATCCTGCAAAATTGCAAATAAAAGTAGTTGTATCTAACACTTCATTTGGCTGCAAGGAATGAAGGAGAATGGATGAATATTAGTTTGAGGCTACTAAGTGGTTTACAAATCAATATCAATAGCTATTCTCTTTTAGCTATCAGCCAGTGAGAATATCCGATTTAATTTTTTGAAGTCGGGAGAGGCTGCTATTTTAAAATGCTACCTAGACCTTGTTCCTGCGAACCTGGAGGAGGAAACAAAGGAAGGAAGAAAAATCTGACAGCTGATCCTCCACATTTTATCAAATTCAGCTCAAAATAAAATGATTTTTAATTCACTTGACTCACGATTAATTTTACATATTTTTTAGATTTTGGAAATATTATCTCAACATCATCCTATTGCTTTTATAAAGAAGTTAACATCAGGAAGAGCTGAAGATGGCATAAATCAGCAGATTTACCCCAGTTTGGATTTAGCTTCGAATGTTGAACTGTTACTCTAAGAAAGGGTGCTTTATATTATTCTTGTACTAGCAAGAAGTGTGCGTATTCTGGAAGAACTTGTAAGTAATAATATTTGTGCACAAAAAAAATTTTGTGGCATTTCACAAAAGAAATGGCGAAACTACAACATCAGCTCATAGGAAACTACAGACACTACACACCAACAAATCCTGACAAATGCTGAATTACTCAATTTTCCCTCTGTGCAACAGAAGATGCAGGACAACCCGTGCCAAGACATTAAAACAAATCTCCCCCGCAACTCACTAGCTGCAAAAGAAACAAGAAGAAGAAACAAAGAATGGGTAACTCTTGAAACTGGTACAATTTGGACACCTCAGTATGACTACAAATTAGATTTTTAACCACCTTTCTCTGTAGTATCACACAAAATTCATGGTACTCACAAAAAATGAAACTAAATAGAGAAGGCAGGACAAATCTTTCCAAGATTTGACAGTCCATATTTTTTTTAGTAAGATCAACGTGAATTTAATATCAAAATTATAGTGGCCCAAATGCTTCCCTGAATCCTTAGGTCCTAGGAATAATCTACACATGGGTTTGTACGGCTACAACAATGTTGCTATACAAACCAGTTTCGTTTATTTATTCATTAGAAGTTTTCATTATCGCATGACCAATGTAATAGTGCAGTAACACCAATTTAAGGTTTTCTTCTGTCCGTAATGGCTATTTCTGCTCCCAGAGTTTATAGCTCACTAGAACGCAATCCATTACAACAAAATTACTGCAACTGTATTTGGAGGAACTTTTTTGAACGATATTTTAATGATAAAGGAACAGTTAAGATGATTCACATTTTGTGGCTTGACAAGCACTTCAAATCCCGGTTAGGTAAGATGCTAAAGCCCCTTATGTTGCAAATGTCTTGCTTTTAGGCAAGCATTTAGACACCAATGGAAAAGAACAAAAGATGCCCCCTCCCTCCACACTTCAGTAAAATATGATAGCAGCCATTCATTTCTTATCTACAGCCTGGGAAATCTTTTTCCAGCCAATGGAATGTTATCTCATGTAAACCAGAAATGAACTGATTAAATGCCCACATCAGTCTATTGGGACAAATTGTTTTACATACATTCCACCATAGGCTGGGAAGTCAAAGCAGTCATAAAAGAAGAAAAGTAATATATGGTTTTGTGTGTGTTTGTTTTTCCTTCAGTGAAGACGTGAACATTATAGAATTTATGTGAGACAGCTGTACTTGAGTAGCAACTGAGGAAACTTCTGAGTATAGATTTTATAGACCACCGTGACATTTTGTGGGAGAAGTGAAACCAAAAATTCAGGTATCACCTGTAATTCCTGCTAGATCTTTCAGAACATGGTATGTCAATTTTGTCAGCTATATTCTGTATGTTCGGTGCAATTAAATGCTACAGTAAGAAGATACAGCATCTCCTGATATAAATGAAACTTGAACTCAGCTATTCTTGAACTGAATTTTCCTAGATGAGGATCGGTCCATTAGGTATAATGTATCTGCCCTTGTACTAAATACGTTTAGATGAGCTGTTCTGTTGCAAAAAAGAAGAATCCTAGAACTGATGAAGCAACCTACCTTAGGACTTGAAACCTGCACTTCAGACAGGTAGACTGTGCCCGTAAAGAGTTGCTGAATGTAAATGGGTCACAGTTTTCATATCTTTAACATCTGTTGTTTATACCCAAGAAAGCACATCAGGGGCAAGAAAATTAATTCCCCAATTGCTGTCAACCGAGTTAGGGAACAGCAATAAACAGCTTACTGTAAGCCTCTAGCTACAATAAAATTGCTGTCAATAAAGGGTGGCTGATATGGTTTTGCTGTGCTAGAAGAATAGATTCTTTGGAAGTGAAAATCTGAAATGGAAACTAAAAAGATCCTCCCTTGTTCCTGCACACAAAAGAACATTATCACAAAATTCCAATAGCATTAAACTCTCAAGATTCAGTTCTCGCTCCTGTGTGTGGCACAAATTTATTAGCATTTGTGAAACTTTGGCTTTGCACATTCAGGACAGATGAGACCCCAGTGATTCTGATCCAAATCTTTTGCATGGGAAACATGTAAAGAAAAATGAAGCTTGCTAAGCTTTTACTGTCTGTATCTGTACACACAAAATGTTCCCTGCTCAAGTTTAGCACTTCTACTGTCACTGTTGAAAATGGTATTATAGCTTAGGGTTATGTTCAGATTTCCATTATAACCCCCAGTTTTCACATGCTCTTAACCTTCTGAAAAATTCTTCTTTTCAGCTGAAATTTTCCATGCTTGGTCTCAGCTCAAAGATGAATTTCTTTAGACAGTTGAGCAAAATCTGTTAACCTATTTTTCAGTTATACAAGGATAGAAAAAATACACTGTACATTTTCACCATTTCTAATATTTTAGTATACATAAAGATATATAAATATACCGATCTAGAAAACAATTGAATTTTACATGCAGACATTTTTCCAGGTGACCAGTCCTCACCCAAGACTAATATCCATGCTAACACATAAAACAAATTAAGCATAAAAAAGAAACAATGGAATAGTACTTTTTTTATACTAAGTGGTAAAACAAGGCCACTAAAAATAATACCGCGCACAGAATTATGGAATGCTATGGTTACAGAATTTTAATATTTGCAAGTGACATAGACACTGCACTGCTGTTCCAGTGCAGATTTCCATTAACTTAGCACCTTGAAATTGCCACTCTCAGCATAACAAATTAAGAGTCATTAATGTTTTCAGCTTTTCTTTTCTCTTACATAAACCCTAAAGTTACAAATTTAAACACTCCAGAGTAAGATAACATCAACTACATTTGCCACAGAAAGCTTAAGTGATGTGCGTTGATCAGCTGGAGCCTGGCTACTTGCTCCTTGATCAGGCAAGAAGTCCATTGACTGAAAAAGGAGTAAAGCAATCTCCATAGACCTTATGTTATTGACTACATGATTAAAAATATACCTTGGTATGGAATGCATTTAATGTGTCAGTCAAGCCTCAAATCCTTAATTTCTCCCATCAGAGCACAGAAATAAAATGACAGTGTTAACATCTATTTAGCTTTCCTGAATCTACTAGAACTGTGCACATTTCCAAAATTTATAAATTACCATCTTGATTCAGAAAAGAGCTTAGAGAGTGTGCTTACGGCTGTCTTTCTTGAAGACAACATCTGAAGTCATTTGGATTTTAAGGATCTGCTTCAGTCCCACCACTTTAAATGAAAAGTTAAGCACATGCCTAAATGCTATTTGATTAGGAATTAAGACAGAAGGTTTTGCTCATAACCCATAATGATACATATTTTTAAACCTGTGTTATTTGTCACTGCTGTACTTCAAAACTGATTAAATGAAGCTGTTATAATTGAAAACTGGGATAACCACAGTAAATTGGCCCTAATTTCTTTTATTATTCAATCTATTGTTAATCTAATGACACCGAGTAGGAGTTTTTTGTCTGTTTATTTGCTTTTTATAAGAGGTCTTTCACATAGAAGAATACAACATGTCGTCTTCGACTGTATTTCTATGTAGCTGTTTGGTGTAGTGACTTACTAATTTGAAGTGCATTTTAAAGTTCAATCAAATACTGAAAAGAACACTGATTGAGAAGCCTGCATAGATTTCAGTATTCTTTATGAGTCATAACACTGATTTTGGAAGCTTAGCTATATAAGCTGGTGGTGTGCAACATCCTTTCCATACTCCTAATTATGTGAATTAGCATTTAGAACAATCCCAAGTTCAAGTATTCAAAAATGCTCTTTTCAGAGCATCCACCAGGTTTACTGCAAGATAGGCACTTGAAGAAGGCTTTGGTTTTTATACTGGGTACTTCTGAAACATCAGCCTGTGCAATTCAAAGTGACACGTGAAGACTTAATCACAGAATTTCCACTAAATTTATTGACAATTGCACAGAAATTACCCAGCAAAAAAATACTAAGAAATTTGTACTGAACAATCTATTCTTGAATTCTAAAAGCTTTCTGTCTTAGGACCCAGTTCTAACAGATTTCCAGGGCCAAGCTCCCGTTAAAAGTAACGGGATTTTGCTTGAGTGAAGTCCAAGTGTGGACTTAGGTCTCAGCTCTCTATTAATATTAATGTATCTGCAAGATACATTGCATGTGTATTTACCTTGGACTGAAAGAAACTGTAACCAAAAATGGAGGATGCTAGTATTTCTTAGATATATATTAATCCTATATTTCTTCTTTCCCTATCTTAGCATCCTCCACAACAATTCTTACACCCTTTGCAAACCCCATAAAGAAAACTTGGGGAATATATAGGTAACTTAATGCAACTTCTACCATTAGATAAATTAATTATGTTAATCCTCAAGAAAACAGTACAGTGGCAGAGAACAAAGTATATCTTCCTAAAGGAATTTTTTAAAATGTTTTCAGATACTGTGGCACTAGCACACACTACTATTCAGTGAGATTTTCAAGTCTGAATGCTTTGCTTAAAGGCCACACTGTATCACACGTCTAAAAAAAGTGTATTTAACTCCTGTGCCAATGAATATTAGCTAAATGCATGCTAATTTCAAGAATTACAGACAGAATAACAGGAAGGCTGCTACTGATTATTACCATTGCTGGCTATACTCCTCCAGCCAAAAGCGACAAGGGGACATAAAAAGGTTATGTCCTGTAACATTCATCATTGTGCAAAAAAAAAAAAAAAAGACAATATCTCCTTCCCCACAGAATAAAAATGCACAAACTCAGTTTAGATAACTGTCTACCTAAGGAAGAGTTGTATTTTCAGTTACATGTAATATTACAGCTTTTGCAGGAGGCAATCCAAATCATATGATATGAGTATCTGCTGACTTCAGAAAGGATTCGGTAAGACTTCAGTGGAATTTGAATCAGGTCCATATAGAGGTATATGACTGGTATTATTATAAAACTGAAACGCGTGTATTTAATGTAATGAACACAGGTAACTGAAAATACTGCCAGTAGATTTGTTTGGGAGTGGGGGTTCTTCCCCCCTATATTCAGTTTCACTGTGCAGAGCTTATACATTCTGTCAGGTAAATCATTTTGGGGGTCTTAACTGCCTCTAGACACTGTGGGTGATTAAGTCTGAGTTTCCTAATACCGTTTGGAAAGCTAATTTAAGCTAAATTAACAACACCTCAGTACAGAAAAGGCATGTGTGGGTTGGGGGTGTTACATTTTGTAACTAAAACTGGGGAGAAAACTTCAGCTGAGTAACCACAGATTAGTCAGAGCTCTTCCATAATTTTTGAGGGGGTTTCTTAAAATTGTTCCCTTTTTTAACTTACGCTGACAGTATGTATATGGTGCTGTGCAACAGCCTAAAGACAGCCCCGGGAGTATACCCTTCTTTAAAGTCCTTAGAAAGGTTAAGGTTTTGTGAGAACCTTCTGTGATGTTTTCAGTGTCTCATTGTACGTACGAGTTGTTTTAGAGCAGTTACTTTAGCAGAACTGCCTCAAAAGTGCTTGTTTTATTCTTAGCATCTTGTTAGTGTGACACCTTACAGACACCCGAAGTCAAGACACTGTTCTGGGAACATCACATTCATCTCAGATAAGGCTAATGCAACAGCAAGAGGATGACTTTATCCTAAACTTGGCTACTGTCAAAATCTTTTTGCAAAGACAAGGCTAAATGTGTCTCACTTGATTCTCTAAGATTCATATCCCTAATAAATTCAGACAAATCACCATAACTTGGAGGGTACAGAGCCAGCAGGAACGACGAGCGCGACTCCTCAACGCCGACAAAGCCGGTGCCGCCAATAGCAAAGCACTGAAGGAAACACGCAGACCTAACTACTGACCACTCCGGTGCAACTATCATTAAATAAAAGGTTCTTTGGCTGTAATACCAGCTTGATCCTTCCCTCCCTCCATCCCTCCACCCCCCCGCCCTCCCTCCCCTTCCCCTAGCTACTGCAGGGCTGGCAGCGAGCCAGCGTAAGCGACGTGGTGCCTTAGTGCCATCTACAGGCCACCCCCGACGCGCTCGTCTGGTGGCCCAAGACGGAGCGCCAATGAAACAAATTAGACAGCGCCGCGTTTAAATCTTTATTAGCAAGGAATTATTAGACCTAAGAAAAACTAATGCTGGATTTGGTTGAAATATGAGTTTCTCAGCCTCCTAATCCCTCTTCGTATGGCGTACTTCACCGTTTGAAATGAGTTATGATGGATCGCGTATGCATTACTAAGATGAGAAAATATTTACAATGGGCTGACTTTTTTTTTTCCCCTGCATAATTCAGATGTATTCAGAGAACGCATTCCTTTCAAAAGTATGCTTTGGCCGTTTTTTAAAATACGCAACAAACTGCTTATGCAATACCAACTTTCAGCTATTACGACAAAAACATTTTGAACTCAAAAACAGAGGAAGACTTCCGTATGGCTTAGTTATACCCTACCAACAAACCACGTGCTTCACAGATAAAGTAGCTTGGAAATTTGGCTGTCTTCGTTAGGGAAAAAAAATAACCCCTTTCATAACACTAACTTAGCAAGGTTCCAAACCAGCTTGAACTGTAGAAGAAACTCAAGCCAACTCACTTCGAAACTTGAAACTGAATGTACATATCCCTTCAGTCTTGAAACAGTCAAATTTTCTGACTGAAATTTGGCATATAAGGAAACAGTTTTTCTTCTTCAATAACTTTTACATTTGGACAGTCAAATACTGGGGAGAAAAAAAAAAGTCTTTTGTTTTTCGGTTTTGTTTCTGCACATGTATGTGCACATGCACAGATGCATAAAAGTCCTTTAACAATCAGTATTCTTCAAAACCCAAAGTATCAGAGGCATTTCGCAAAAGCATGGTTAAGCCCCAGGTAAATGATAAAGGGGTCAAGGTTTTTTTTGTTCGGTTTTGTTTGGTTTTTTTTGTTCCCCCCATAATATAACTAAATTAAATTAGACTGAAAGAAAAAAAAACCCAGAACATAGTGGCACTTTTAATACTGGTTGATCGGGCACTTGTATGCAGTACTTATAGACCAGTAAAAGTGCTCGTTTACCTGTCTGGTGTGTAAGGGGCCCTTTGTCTTGAAGCCTCCTTGGGAACTGCACTCTGAGGCACTGAAGTGATCTGAACTAGTGGAAGAGCGTTTGGAAAGGGTGTCACAACCACCAACAAAGGTGTTGTCCAACGGGAGTTCCTGAATCACGTGGTGCTTTTTCACTGAAACTGGAGTGTCAGGTTTAAGATGAAAAGCAGACTGCGGAGAGGCAGATTTGTAATGCTTGGCAAGATCAGGACTGTTAGGCTTAAAGGTTGTTGGTGGTGCTGTGCCCCAGTCAAATCTTCCTATACTTTGCTCCTCCAGCTCCGCTGGAAGGCTTATTGTCCCGTTGATAGGTTCATGAACTGCATCATCAGGTTTGGACTCCTCAATGGTCACAAAGTTCAAAAGAGAGCTCTTCGGAGATTTCCTTTTCTTCCTTTTCTTTTTCTTGTTTTGCTTGTTCTCCTGATTGGGAGACATCCACTCAGCACCTTGCTTGCTCCGCTGGGCGGCTTTGAATCTGGATGCGTGTCGACAGCGAACAAGAACCGTGACAAATATCACCACTATGACAACCATGGCACCGGCCACAATAGCGATCATGATCGTGAGATAGTCCTCGTTTTGGTAGGGTTGGCTACTGTCCCCTATGTTCCGGTCCAAAGGTGTTTCCATAGTCCTGCGTATCAAGTCATAAATATAAGAGGCATTTCCAGCAGTATCATTTACATACAAAAATACAAGCACAAGAGTATGCAGGGATTTGGGATAACCCAAATCACTTATGTTGACAACTAAGCGATGCAGCCCCACATCATTCGGGGTTGGTTTCTCTTCCAGAGTGATATTACCTGTCACTGGATCAATCCGAAACAAACCCTTGTTATTTCCACTTACAATGGTGTATTTAAGCTCGGCGTTCATTCCAGTGTCTATATCCACAGCAAACACTTCAGCTACCACCGATCCTGGAATTGCCGAGAGTGGCACTAGCTTAAAAGAAGTATTAGAAGGCGGGTAGATGACAACAGGGCTGTTATCATTAACATCCATGACGTTTATGGTTACTTTCGCTGTAGAAGAGCGAGGAGGTTGCCCTCCATCCACTGCCTTAACGTCAAAGGTGTAGGAGCTCTGCTGCTCCCGATCAAAAGAGACATTGGACTTTATAACTCCAGAGTACGGATCCAGCACAAAGTTTTCATTGTCATTTAGGATGGAAAGGGTCACCGCTTTGTTTTCCCCGGCATCCGCATCGGTCACCGTGATCACTCCCACCGTGCTATACTTTGGTAAGTTCTCCGATACGAAAAACTGGAAGTGATTATGAGTAAATTTGGGACTGTTGTCATTTTCGTCCAACACAGTAACAATTACAGCTGCTTGACTCTGCAAAGGAGGGGTGCCATTGTCTCGGGCTGTAACAGTGAAAATGAAACGTTCCTGCTCTTCTCTGTCAAAAACTCTGGAGGCTGTCAAAACTCCTGTCTTTCGATCCAGATCGAAAAAGGAGGCATTAGGGCCAAGCTGATAAACAATGTCTGCATTTTTCCCACTGTCTTCATCTGTGGCACTAATAGTTGTTAAGTATAGACCACGCCGGTTGTTTTCAGAAACTGACAGCTCAATTACAGGCTGGCTGAAAATCGGAGGGTTGTCATTTTCATCCTCCAGTTTAACTCTTACCAGGGCAGTCTGGTTCAAACTGGGCTTGCCCGAATCGGAAGCAACAATTTTAAAGCTGAATTCTTTGGTGCCCTCATAGTCCAACAAGGAAGAGGTCTCTAGCAAATACTGGTTGTCGTAAACCGCCTTCAAGTGGAAGGGGACCTCTCTCTCAATGAAACAGATCACTTTGCCATTCACATCAGTGTCCTTATCTGAAACCGTAATTAGGGCAATCTTTGTATTGATGGGATCTTTCTCAGATAAGTACACTGTGCCATTGATGGGACTTATTATGTACCTGAGGTCTATGTTAGGAGGGTTATCGTTTACATCAGTGACATTGATGGTAACAGTCGCCCGAGCCGGTGTAGAGCTACCATCACTAGCCAGCACTGTCACTTTGTGAATAGCAGTCTCTTCTCGATCTAAGGACCTCTGAACTGTAATCAGCCCTGTGGTGTTGTTTAAAGCAAAAAATCTTTTGGTTGCAGGGGCGACTTGGGCACCAAAAATATATCTGATTTCTGCATTGCTTCCTATATCTGCATCTGTAGCATGAAGCTGAATTACAGAAGTGCCTACAGGGGCATTCTCTGGTATATGAACCTCTACTTGACTCTCTTTAAACACTGGCCTGTTATCATTGACATCACTTACTGTGACTTGCAGGATGGCCGTGCTGGATTTCTGGGGGGTACCTCCATCCTCCACTTTGATTTTCATCACGTAGGTGTCCTTTTGCTCTCGGTCCAAGTTCTGCTGCACGATCAGCTGAGGCCATTTCTCTCCTTCTGGAGTTTCTACAATATCCAGTCCAAAGACACTCTGCCCGTTTAACAACTCGTAGTGCTGCACACCGTTGAAACCTGTGTCAGGATCTGTTGCTGATGGGATTGGAAAGCGACTGTTGATCAGAGTGTTTTCTGGGATGGAGATATTGATGACAGGGGATGGAAACATAGGTGCATTGTCATTAGTATCCTTTACAATGATTTTTATTTTGATCAGCCTAAAAAAGTCATTGGGGAGAATCACCACTTCAAGTTCAAAGAAACACTCATTTTCTTCTGCATAGGAAGCTCCAGCACAGAGTTTTTCTCTGTCTATTCTGTTAGATGTCGTAAAGATTTCCCCGGTGGTACTGGACACTTTGACCAGAGGGGCATCCCCTGCTTTAGACACCAGTCTGTAGACAAGGCTGGCACTGGTCCCCGTGGCAGCATTGATGTGAGAAATGTTCAGGTCCTTTGGTATGTTCCCTATGGGTACGTTTTCAGGCAGCTCCTCTCTAATAGTGTAAATAAGTTCTTGAGCTATAGCAGAATCCAGCCTTAAACAGGCAATCAAAGCGGCCAACAGGTAAAAATCCCTCAGGTCCATGATAATGTTTTTATTCTCTTTTCCCGGATTTTAGGACTTAAAGGTTTCCACAGAGGAATGATGCGCGATTTGCAAGAGGAGGCATGCATGGACTGCAGGATGCATTACATCTCATTTCTTACTTGGAGACAGCACTGTCAACACAACCACACAGAACAGCATTATTGGTTTTTTAGGCATGACAAATCCACAATCACCAACTACTACTTGTTTTTGCAATGCACACTTGCAGCGGTACGTTTCCCTACTGCTCCCTTTTACAAGCAATCCCTCCAGACAAATGCACCAATATCCCGTTGGCTGCATTTGCACAGAGGGAGAATGGAAATAACTACTTGCAGGATTAAGGCTAGCCACAGTTTCGACACGTACTTTCTGCATAATTTCTGGGCACACCGTGTAATCCGTAACGTGCATCCCCCCTCTACCCTCCTCCACCCAGTCATTTGGTGCAAGTGAAGAAAATCTTCCCGCACTACTTCTGGATTCTAACTGCTATGGCAGCTGCCAAATGCAATTCGTTGCTTGCTTCCATACATATTTCTTTTAGCTCTTGCAAACCAGATTTTTCTCTGCTCCTTGTGCCTTTCATCCCCCTCTACAGATATCGTACTGGGAAATAACCACCCGGACATGCTGCTGCAGCAGCAGTCGTCACTGGCTACTTCACATCCCTGTTAACTGATGAGACAATAACAGGACTTACAGTTTCTTACACTCTCAGCTCAGCGTTTCCTCTCCAGATGTTGGATACTTCTCCTTCTGGTTAATAACCCTAAACTTTATTTGTTTGTTTTTAAACACAGACTGAATCAGGAGGCTGGAAATTCCAAATGCAACTTAGGAGCAGCCAGCATGTTTACAGATGGGGGGGGGGGGGCAAGAATATATTTTCTGATGATGAGAGGAGGAAAAAAGGTGCAGCCTTTCCCCATTGACACTGACCTCCCTTCAGGATGTTATTAGCAGCTGCCACACATAAATACTGCAGACTAATAATGCAGGTGGAGGGAAGGGAAAAAAAAAAAAAAAAGCGACAGACTTGTGTTTGCATGCTCTGCTAACCGCGAATGATCCGGGTGCAGGGCTGCCAGCACCTACAGTTTGGCAGAGCCGGGCAGCCCCTAAGCACTAATCTTATCTGCATTAAGCTGCACGATAGCTGATGCCCGTGATTACTTCCAGCAGACTGATGCAGGTAGGGATGCAGAGACAGCAAGTAGGTGAGCCTTTGCCACCAACATCAACTGAATCCGAAACGCTGATTCTTTCCCTCGATAAATATACTGCGTGTTGGCTTTTTCTCCCCCCCCCCTCCCCTTTAAATGAAATGCATCACAGTGTATGGGTAACTTTGCACTTACGTTGGTTGTCTACCTTTGACGATCTGCTGCAGCTAAGCAATGATCTGTTCCAGCAGATCCAGCACAATGCATCTGGTAAACCACCAATTTTGGAGAAATCAGCAGCAGCCAAACGCTTCCTCCTTGAGATATGTGTTGCTTCGGGGTGGCAAATTAGCAACTCCAGGGAACAAATTCACAGTCCTGTCGTTAGTCATCCTCTCCACGTTTCGTTTCTATTGAGCGGCGATCCTTCGGGTGTTTAATGTGCACGCAACACCACAAACAAACCGCGACCAAAAATCCGGTGCAGTTCTTTAGAGCGGGGGTATTTTCCACTCCGCACTGCACACCATTGCCATCCCTCTCCCAGGCAGAGCAGAGGCAGCTACATGAAGTCTGCAACTTCTTACTGGAAATGACAAGAGTTGGTCTGGCGGTGCTTTTCTCTCTCTCTCTCTCCCTCTTTCTCTCTGGGGTGATCAGTTGCCCACACGCGCGCGCACACACACACACACACACACACGCACACGCACACCAAAAAAAAAATTAAAAAAAAATTAAAAAAAAAATTCCTAATAGGTTATTGCTTTAGTGATGGGAGGAAGCGACGGCGCTTTCCCTCCTCCCTCCCTCCCTCCCTCCCAGCCTCTCTCCCTCACACACGCTCTCTCCTTCCTTCTCTCTCTCTCTTCTCTCTGAACTGAAATTCTTGATATAACTCTCAATAAGCCCAGAGGGAGGGGGTGAGCGGCGCTAGGCCACCCCTCCCGCCGCACCGCATTGGCCGGCGCCGGCGGGGGCGGTGGATGGCGGAGCGCGGCCCTGGCATTGGCCGCCGGGCACGTCGCTCCGCGGGCCGGCGGGGCGGCGGGGGTGGCCGGGCCGCCGCGCAGGTTCCGCGACGCGCGGAAGGGTTGAGGCGGTGGCGCCGAGCCGCGCCGGGCGGCGGGGCAGGAAGGACGGGGAAGGGGGGCGGGGGGGGGGGCGGAGTACGGCGGGCGGGCGGGCGCTCCGCGGTTGGGGGCGCAGCGCCGCGGAAGGATGCGGGGGGGGGGGGGGGGGGGCGGAGGGAAGCGCAGCGGGCGGGCGCGGAGTGGGGCGGAAAGGTTCCTCGGGCGTGCGAGTAGCCCCGCAGTAATCTGGAAAAAATCGGTGTGAGTTTGGGTTGGTGATGGGGTTTTTTGTTGTTGGTTGTTTTTTTGGGTTTTGGGGTTTTTTTTGTTGTTTTTTTTTTTTTTTTGGGGGGGGGGGGCGGGGAGGTGCTCAGATCACGCTGGGTCCCCTTTGCGCGGGGGAGCGGGAAGCGCGGCCGCCCGCGGTGCCGGTGCGGGTCGGTGGCGGAGCGCTGGTGGCCGCGCAGCCTCCGCGGCCTGCGCCGGAGGAAACGGCCGGCCCCGGCCCCGGCCCTCCTCCGCCCGGTTCGGCTTTATATTTAATAGATGCCTTTTCATCTATAATTCAGGCGGCGCTGGCTCCAGCCCTGTCTCGGCTCCCATTTACGCCTGCACACCTTTCTCCTTCCCCCTTCCCGAAGGGTCAGCCGAGATACTCGCCGAAGGAAGGGAGGGGAGCTGCGCTGCTGGTTTGGGTTTTGTCTGCTTAAAGATTGAGCTGGAAAACCTTCCTCTTCTGTGGTTTGATAAATAATAAAAGTGAGCGTTTCTCCTTCCCCGTAAATGACACAGGTAAATTATCGAGCTAGCCACAAAGAAGCGTCACATGCCTGGAAGACGGTGTAATAAAATGCCAATGTATTACGATATGAGTGACCTCAAAAGTGTGACAAGAAGGCGATTATAGTGCATTATATATAGTGCATTACATGTAGCGCCTTTTTCAACGTTTTCTGAAGCATGAATGAACCTTCATTTGACTGTGCTTTTATTGCTAGCTTTTCTCAGCTTGAACTTGCAAGCCGTATGACACAGTGCCTATCCAATTTAGCATGCCGGGCTACGTGGCCAGGCTGGCTGCTGTTTCTGGTTGAGCGTTTCAAATACATATGCATACAAAAAACAAAGATACCATCAGCATTTGACTTTTTTCTGTACGCGGTACCCTGTCTACATAATTTACACATTTTCAGTTGATGGCGTTGGCCCGCTAAAAATCCAAGCTCCTACCTGGAAGATTTTATGTTTTCAGATGCAGGCTCTTACCTTTACACTCCCATATGCGTGTGTGCATACGACACGCCGTTAACTAATGGTGGAAGCTGCTTGTGTCTGTCAGAGGTCAGTAATTTGCATGGCTTGGATTTGTGTGGTACATACTGATAAATGTACGTAGCCTTGCTAGTCATAGGGATGCAGACACTGTGTATGTGAACGTTGCGCATCCTCTAATCCCACGATGTGTAAAGATTAAACACTCTGAGTTTTGCTGTGCTTTGTGTTTGTGTCCAAAAGACTCCTGTTACAGATGCACACAGAAAAAAAAAAAAATTGATCCTGGTTTTGATGACATCAAGTAATGGTAGCAAACGGAACTGAATCTAATAATAGTTTTAAGAAAAATGTTCATTATGTAATACAGGAAGGATGGCGAGAGCCCCAGCATTGAAAGTCAAGCGAGTGACATGAAGGAGCAACCTTACTGCCAAACCACTTAGAAAGACAATTCTGTGAATGAATTAAGTATGCAGTTCTTTCCGTCTTTTAAAATACAAAGCAGAACAGCCATTAATAAAGAAGATAATTAGAACTACGAGCATTCTGTGTAATGCCGTCTGCTTTCTGAAATACGGCATGTTTATGTATGCGTTAATAATGCACACATTTTTCCTGACACTAGTCATATCACAGCAGTATGGCATCACAGACGCTTTATAGCCTCATTCTAGTAACATCACAGACATGCAACATTCTCCTTCTATGCAACATTCTCATTCTAATCACACCATAGTCATTTCAATGTCACATTGTAGTCACATCACATAGCCTGGTAATAATTATTTAACTTTATTGCTAAGCTGAATAGTTTTCTGTTTGCTCAGGGATGACTTTAACTTGTAGTCAGAACTGATTAGCACATGCTCATAAATGAGTTCTTCTCATGTACACGGGGTTAGCCTCATGAAAAGTTAGGAAGAGAAAAAAGTAAAATTTCAACGAACTAGCGACTGTTGGCTTTTCACAAGTCACAATAAGAGCATATTTTTCCTGTTTTCTGAAGTTATTTTAGAAAGCCAGAGATGTTTATGCGCAGATCTGTCATGTTAATGTTTACGTTCTTGCTTTAAAATGCTCTAGTTCTTTAACTAATCATACGTGATTAACCTCACGGAAGAGGCAGGTCTTCAGACCGTAGCGTTTGCACAACAGATTGTAAAACTGAGGCCCGGAGTACCGAAGGGACTAGAACTGTTACAACTGCTTCTAATAACGGGACAAAATGAATAGAAAGGGCCGAGTTCCTGAGCAGGGCTCAGAGTCGCCCGGTGCAGCGTTACGCCGCCTCTGAAATGGGAGGAACTGCTCGGAAGCCTTTCCCATGTTCACTTGAGTAGCCATATTTTATCCTCCGGCGGATGTTTATTTGCTCGCTCTTATATTTGAGAAAACTACAGTATTTGATGTTATGCTCTCCTCAAATGCAGCTATGTACTATTATTTATACTGTTCCTTAATAGTCTCCTTTCTTTACCGTGATGTATTGTGCTTTTGTCTGCATATAAGAACACTGGGCTCCTAATCACATCATAACCTATTAAAATGGCTTCTGTATTATAGCATATTAACTATTCATCCACATCATTGCTTGTTATCTTCGCCTCCATATTATTATGTATCAAATTCTTTCCCCTATCATATTTGACTCAAATTCTAGCATGCTAGAAACTGACTCCAATTATTCCGTACTAGCTATAGTCAAATTGCACTAAATGGAATTGCTTACATTGTATCATACTGGCTACAAGCTCACACAATACATTATACATGAAACTGATTCACATTATGCTTAGCTAACTAAAGACTTTAATCTTGAAGTGTTGAGCATAAAATGCTATCATTCTTCACTGAACTGGCTCTGGTCACTTGATCATTTTGTACCTGGGATTGCCTCTTACAGGCTGTTATTATTAAAGCAAAATGGCTTTTCCTCTCCTGCAGTTCTACCACTTTTATGGAGAGCTGATTCATATGCTAATGAAGGAGCTCTTTTACTTCATGCCATCACACCACAACACTGGAACCTGACCTATGGTGTACCTATAGCATGTCCCCTTCAGTCCAGCATAGCGAAAAAATGCGTTACAAACACCCACTTGTGTGTTCAAATAGCAGGTTATGCGCTGGCTATTTAGCAATCCTTACTATTATCCCCGGAGGCTTCGTTTCTTGAATGTTGCTTAAATCATTAGGAAATACAGCCTTGGTCCCATCTCCGACAGGAATTATTCAAGGCCGAGCTGACAGTTCTGCCCAGATCTCTCAGGGTGTTCCTGAGGTTGTTGTCCCAGGAAAGAGAAGAGGTTTGGAGTTCGGTGTGGCAGGTAAGAAGTGATAGTCCCCCTCCACAGGGTGCTCTGCTCGAACTGGCACTGGCATTTCTCTGTCCTTGACTCCGGCTTCTGCCACACGTCGGTCTCGTGGTAACCTCAGGAGGTCCAGTTCTTACAAGAAGCACTGGGCCAAAAAGTGATGCTTATCATCTGCTGTGTTCCTAACCCCCAAAAATTCAGGGAGTCTATGAAAGACGAGAAAGGAGAATGCCACAAAGGTGGGAGCAGCATACGGAGAGGATTGTGGAGCCCCTGTTTTCTGTGCATCCTTAGGAGCATGTTTCTCCTTACAAGCATGCTGCTGTTGTCCAGACTTTATACACCTAATGGTCTGGATTTCAGGAGCTTGCTTCAGAGTTTCCCTTTCTTCTGGGGTGTAGGGATTGAACCTGGAGTCCTTATTTACATGAGCAGTTCAAAGGAAGTCAATAAAAATATTTTGTGTGATGTAAACCACACATAACTATGGCATTTCAAAAAGCCAGGTAATTGAATTATAAATTATATTTATTTAATATACTCATTTTTATAATTTCAAAATGTATTTAATTGTTTTTCAGACTGGTTGTGAGAGCTCTAGGAAAGGGAAAACACTTGAGCAAACACTTCAGGACTATATATTAGTCTGTACTCTTAAATAAACAGCAATAGCTAAGTCAGTTAATGATGAATAATTTAAGCCAATTGAGCTGCTGAGACGGGGCAATAGTTGCAGAATCAGGCCCTTGTAATGTGTCTTTCTTCAGGAAAATAAACTCAGTCCCTGGATAATCAAATCACAAAAGGGGCAGGTGACGACCTTTATTCCATTTGAATGGCAGAACTAAATTTAACTGAATTTGCCATTTTTTTTTGACGGACAAAGATTGCAAATGTCAGTTCATGGCTCTGAAGGGTCTAAAATGCACAAGCTGAAAACTGGCATTTTGCAGTGCCAGTGTTTAATCCCTGTCACTGTACAATACAGCAAGGTGCCGAACTCCCATTAATTATTGATGTTTATTTAAAGGTACAGATTAACGTACAGACTTGAATTGTTTGCTTGAAAGTGTTGGGGTTTTTTTTCACCCTCACAGGGCTTTAGGAACTATTTAGTAAAACAATAAAAATCAATTTGGATATGGCAAAAAGAGAATAATAAACAAGTGCCATTTAAAATGCAATTATTGGACCACTTAAGAGAGATGTAATTGCATGTGGCACAAAAAGAAAAAAAAATGTTTTATTCTTTGCTACCCTTGTGTTATTTATTACGATGGAAGTAGCTGATGAATCAGCATATGGAAGCAGATTCCAACCAGTGTGCTTTTGTGTAAGGTGAAAATATTCTAAGACCTGCAAATAACCTGATGTCTTATTGATGCTTTATTGTTTAAAAATGGGAGAAGGAAAAAGATAGGGGAAAAAAGGAACTTTAAAGATTTTCGGACAAAACAATATCTGAAGACAGCTTTACTAAAGCATTTTCATTTTTATCAAAATGGTAATGTGAATCCGATTGATGGAGTTATGCTGATGTGATGTTGACAGGATCAGAATGAGCCCCAACGCGTGGAATGAGACCTCCTTCGGGCGTTTACTTTGGTTTTTTGCTTTCAACTTCTGACCTGCTCCTTGCTTGTGCAGAAAATAGAAAATGCTCAATTTAAATCAATATACATACTCACACTAACTTGCATTAGTGAGATTGACATCCTTACATCCAGCTTTGAACCTAAATATCTTCTGTTTTTCAGCCCTACTCTGATGTCAGTCATGCCTCGCCATTTACGAAAGGTTACTAAGGTAGTGAAGCTTGATTAAACTCTGTGTCCTCTGGGAAAAAAAATACTCGTTTGACATAGACATAGCTTCATTCTTTAAATTACAGATAGGCAGGCAGACAGATGACTAATTTCTGTTTAAAAGCATTGTGCTGTTATGATCGCTGCTTCTTATTTGTAACACTTTTGCTTTTCTTAACATTCCGATTAAAGCAAGGGATCTAAGGTTTTGAGGTTTTATCTTTTGGGGGTGGTGTGTTTTCCAATATGATGGTAGAAATATTGCAGTAGCTAAAATCTTTCATTGAGCAGATTATGCCCATTTATTTACCATCCACATACACTGAAGGGAAGAGGACAGATTCCTGAACCACATCCCTGTTCCATGCCCGAGTGGCAGGGCTGTGATTCTCAAAGAACCTTTGTTCTTCAGGGCTCCAGAGCTGAAAAGGAGAAGGTGTGTGTCTTCCTCCTACGGGCAGCAGTACCCCGACTTTGTACATGCCATCATGTTCTGGCCAAGTACTTTGATGTAATTTTGGCTTTCTGGAGGCTAATTCCTCTCAGAACGCCTCTTGACGTGGAAGCCAGAATTCTGCAGAGTGCCCATGCAGAGCTGAGCCTGAAAGAAAGGATTAATCCAAATGAAATTACTCTCATTAAAACAATGGGGGAAAATTACAGGTCTGTGTTTGGTATGCAGTCAGGGAATAGGAAATGTCACCAAATATCTTCGTATTCATTTATGTTCGGTTCAGTATAATAAAAATATTTAGATTCTGCACAAGAGAAAAAAATAATCGAAGAGACTCTAAAGCCACAATGTGACTTCTCCACAGATTTTCACTGTTCCATTCAGTGATTTATTGGACAGGTTCCTGAATAGGCAGAAGTTACTCAAAGTCTTAAAGTAAAGAATGTGTTATCATGTGTGTGGTAATTTATAATGTAAGCAAAGTAAAAACATACAGATAATGGGGCAGTACTTTCTCTTCATGGGAACTTACTGAGCATTCATAGCCAGAAAATAGTTAGGGGAAGGACAAGACAGAGAGTCTCATTGGTTTTCCTTTTTTACTACTAATAAATCACTGCTTTCTGCCTCCCATGTTGACAAGCAGCAGATGTTTCAACACAAACTCCATCAAAGTTAGTCATTTTGTCCTCTTCCTTATCAATGTTTCTGTCACTCTAAGGACGACATGCCTCAGGAAATAAGTAAGCACCTATCTATAGGGGCATCACTCAGTCATGCTTAGACAATTATCACAGCAAAACACACCTCAGACTGATCAATAATTGCTTTCCTTGTCAAATTTCTGGATGTCACAAGCAACACCAAAGAGAGGGATCAGACCAGAGCAAAGCCTTGTCTAGACAGGTAGATTAGATTGCTTTTCGTCCTAACAGAGGCAGGAGGATGCCGCAGTGGTCCACAGCAAAGCCTAACGGGGCACTCGTCTCCCTCTGCCCAGCAACTGGGCTTGGGCAAACTTAGGTTGTGTGAGCAAGGAAAATCCTCTCTCCCAGGGACAACACCTTTGAGTCAGAAAAAAAAAAAAAAAAGCAATATTAGGAATGTTTTGGAAACGTCATGGTTTTTTCCTGGCAAAGTTTGTTCTGACATATGCCAGAAAGTTGTTATTTTCAGATGTATTTACAGGGATCAGTGCTTAGATTCCCTTTCATATCTCTGTCTTTCCCCTTTATCTTTCTAAAGCTTGGATAGACTGAAGGCCTTCTGGCTGATTAGCTTATATCCGTGCTTGCAAACCTCAGGCCTGCGACGAGGAGAGGGTACTTGTTTCCAAGATACAACATTGTGGAAAACAGTAACTCAAATTCATTCAGAGTCTTATTTAGACATTATTTTTCTGTGTAGTATGTATCTATGTAACTATTTGTCACTGAAGACAGTAAATTAGTGCAATAAAAGCAGAAACTTGCATATTTTCTTGGACTGAAAGCTGAGATGAGAGGCATGTGATGCTAGGAGAGGACACATGAAGGCGTAATACAAAAATAAGTTTATCTTCTTTCTGTAACTGGGAGGTCTTTTACTTTCAGGCATTACGAAGTATGTCAGTCACTGTAAAACCAGATCCACCCTGCCTATGCTATTATCATACCAGTGAGGAGTAGTAATTACAAAGCCTTTTTTTTCCCACTGCTGCACTGCTGTCAATCCCCCAAAACACCTGCACAATTTTGTAAACTTCATAGGCTGAACATCAGTCATTTCAAAGGTGAACTTCAGCTATTGCTTGGCTTGCATTGCTGTTCAGCTGATTCTTGACTGAGAAATGCAGGGAATCTTACTGAAGAGGATTTTTTTTCTTACAACGTGAGTGCCAGAGGACTTCAGGGTATACGATGAGAGTAGCCGGTTGTATTCAGCACAGTAATATGCTGTTCGTTACTGACAGAAATAAGAATTTTTTTAATCCAGAAACTATGAAATTCTTATTAACATGATTACATTTAAATGAATGAAGAGACTGTCTCTGCTAGCCCTAGAGATACATATTTTTTACAGATGGCGTGGCAGGAATCTTTCTCTGTACACATACCTATGCTACTACGAGAGAACCAGTGGGGTTATAAGCCTTGAGTTTTCTTCCCTATTAAGTATTTGGCCTTGAATCTAAGTCTTAGAACAGGGTGAAAATCTCCATGCCCTTGATAAAAGTGTTTGTTGTCCCACTTTGGACTGCGATGGGACAGTGCCCTATACTTTCTCTATGGAACAACTGCCCAGGTATTCCTCAGCTAGCCCTATCAGTCACTTGGAAGCATTTAATCTAAAATGTCATCATGTAAAAGCCAAAGCTTTTGCCAGTTTGGCATTCTTTGCAAGTGGCACATCTATGGCTGAAGAGTAATCTCTGTATTGTTTTTTTTATTACTAAATGGATTTAAGCTTCCAATCAGGCTGCAGAAGTTGAACCAAACTGGTTCTCTTTCAGAAGCTCATATGTTTCCAGTTTCCTAAAAATGGGGGGGAAAGGAAAATTGTTCTTGAATCTGAAATGTGCTGTGCCTGAACATGAGCTTTAAGACACTAGTAACTCATTTCAAGATCAGGACTTTCATGTCTTGGTAATATTAAGAGAAAGTAATGTTGAAAACCCAGATCATCCCCACAAAATACAGACATGAGGCCTATTTTCATAATTCTTTCCTTAATTGTATGAAGTTAGCATTACAAATGATTATGTCAGTGTTCCCACATAGCCTAAGGCAGGTCTGATTTAAAATATACTGTCACAAATCCTGTTCTCATTAACACTGTTATTGCTTGTTCTGATGTGAAGTAGATCTTCTGTAAGACTGTAAGGCCACTGAGAATATATGTGGTTAAAAAAACAAAGCTTCAAAAAACAGATCTAAAAAGACCTCAGTTGTCTGAAGTTATGGACAGAATATAGGCATCCACCTTGGAATGCAGTCCTGAAAGCCTGAACTTAAATGCCATCAAACTGGAGGAAGTTTCTCCACAACTTGCTTCAATTTACGTAGTTGATATTTCTGACATGCTGAACTTTTACTTTTGTAGCTGCTCAAAAGCATCTTAGCCTTGGTCTGTCTGAGCAGCACGTATCTCAAGCCCTAGCAGGATCTACAAATGAGATGCTTTTCCTCTTCTCACCGAATGAAACAATGCATGCCTACAAAATCAAGATTTGTGTAAAACACAGTGCATATTGTTTTGCCTTATTTTTAAACACAACCATGAAATTTATGTTTGAATGGTTTTAATATTCCTTTAGCCCAGAAGGCATTCATTCATTTTTTGTCTTTATAGACTCAAAATCACAACTCCTAATTTCAGGAGGAACGTCTTAACTGTATTTCCTGCTGACGCTGCTTACATTGATATTAGGGTTAAAAGTCCTACTGGGACAGGTTGTGTGCATCCTTACATTACCTACTCCATGAACTGTGCACATCCCTTACATGAAACAGGCATTGAAAAAAACCCTGCATGGTGCCAGTAAGCCTGACCCTCCACAAATAACCAACGAGTTTCAGGTTAAGACACTTTGCTAATGGGAGAGTCCCGAGGGCTCAAATCACGCAGGACAGAGAGGGGAAAAACCTCTTGGCTCTCCCGCTTTCTTGGAGAACTGTCGAATTTCCAGCCTGTCATTCAAGTGCTTTTGGTGGTTCATTGACCACTTCTGAGGTCTATAACAGGTGATTCAAAAGCATTTCTACTAACAGTTACTTTCAGTTTCGTAAACGTGGCTCCCTTGTTCTTTAAAGAGAACCTGTAGGTAGGTGCAAAAGGAAAAGTTGTTCAAAATATTGCTGCAACATGTATGGCTATGTGTTTTACAGGTGCTCGTGGATAAATCGCCATGCTAGTCGCAGTTCCTTCTTCTCTGACTGGTTTAAAGGCAAGAATGGCCTCTCATTCATTTCTGAAAGAAAGCATTCTGGAATTTTTCACTCTTCACATGTGTTCTAGAGGCAACCGAGGTGTTTCTGTGGGGGACAAACAACTTGAGCATGGACGTTTCAACCACTAAATGGCTTCCTGGAGCTCAACCTAACCTAATTTACTAGCTCAAGTGCCATAAAAATTACCCAGACACTTTCCAAAATTTTATCTATTATGAACTGTGTTATACAGAGGCACAAAGGGAATTTCTTTTTTTTTTTCTTTTTTTTTTTTTTTATCAGAGAAATGTCAGAGAATGTCTTCATTATCCTGACTTTAAAAAAATCAGAATTAGAGAGTAATTAATCCTCCTCGAAGACATTTACATCTAAATAGCAGTAACTGATCTAATGAACTCAAATTTACTGTGCTACAGTGAATATAGATCGTGGAACAAAGAATAGTTGGAAAAAAAGATTAATATTTATACAGTGTCATTTTTAAACAAAGCTATCCAGAATAATTAAGTGTGTGTGTGTATGTAGGAAGGAGTTTCAGTAATTAGGAAGCATTCCTATGGTACATTTTATAGCTTAGGATGCAAAGAAAACTATTTAAGTTGTATTTTAAAGAGTGGTCCTTTCCATTGAAAGAAAAGTATGAGATTTTTGTTTAGTTTTATAGATAAATATAGAAGCTCTTCTTATTATTTTCACCGAAACTGCTGAAATCTTGTCCACTGACGTCAAGAGAGCAGGTTTAGGCTCAAACAATACTTGTCAAATGTACTTCGTTCAATTTACAGCGATTTCTTATAAACGCCGGCAGATCTTCTAAATGCAGTAAACAGTGTCATCTAGAGGATATTTTTAAGTACTGCATGTCATCGTCAAACTAACATCTCTTCTACAGATTTTGACAAGCAAAGTGAAAGCATGAAGCTAGGCAGTTGCCATAGTAATTAGCCTTTTAAAATAAAATTAAAAAAATAAGTATTATCGAATACATTCTCCTTTCAGGACAACAGAAAGCCTAATACACTGTCACAACAACATACTTGGATGCCTTAAGGCTGTTAATTTAATCATAGGCATTTAAAGAAATTAAGCGAACATCCACTATTACTGTGAATCTTTGGCTTAGTTCAATTAAGGTGACAAAATATTATGTAAAATTACCATAATAGAAAATGGAAAATAAGGGAATAACTTGTAATATCATGTATTTTTGACCAGTGCATATTTAAATAATTGCCTGTAGTTATTTGTGCTTGATACAATGTAATTCAGATTTAACTAAGAAATTTATACAAAACAATATTTTAAGAACCTGACTAAACCCACCAAATAGTAATTGTTAACTCATCAAACAATAGCATGGTACCTATGGTAGGAAACATTTTCTTTAAAAGGACTTGAAAGAGAGACACGATTTGAATGTCATCTTACATTGACAACTTGACATTACTAAGAGGTTTCTATTTCCAACCTTAGATGCAGCGAGTGGCAACAATTAACGAAACCTCATTCCATCAACAGGTGATGAGTTACACAGGTCCTCCTCCCCCTTTTTTTATAATTCAGTTCTGCCATTTTCTGGGCTAATTTTTTTTTTTTAATAAAAAAAATAAAACAAAAAACAAACAAGCAACCAAAAATCGTCCATGTAAAGAACAAATTGCTAGGAAAAGTGTTATTGTTTGCCTTAACTGAAGTTGCATTTTTTTCTGTCTAGACCACAAACATCTTCACATCCTGCAACTCTCTGCCGTCCTGGCTTTGTTAAAGAAGGATTTATAAATTTCATGTGTTATCCTACTCCTGCTTGTCACAGTTTCGTACTATTTTGCAAGAGTTTAAATATCTAAGGCTGTGTCTAATTTCAGTCATGGGTCAGGCAAGAGTGCAATCCATATAGAACTTGAGTGCAACGGGTCCATTAGGATGTAACTTAATATCTGTTTTACAAATGAGCTGCATTAAAAACATACCATTGTTTAATGAGGCTATAATGTTAATTAAATGAATTAAAAACTGTAATATGAAATAAAATCAAACAAGACAGTTACATGATACAGGAATTTAATTATAACAAAGTTTCAGTAAAGCTGTCAAGATAACTAGTTAGAGATAAAATCTTCAACAGGATAATACTGTTCAAAAAGGAATTTTTCTTTTATAGTTCTGTTATAATTAAAATGACCGTCCATTTTGAAGGTTGACATCACTTGCATTCAACAATAAGCTGACATTTATATGAGGACATAGTATGGGAGTAATGATAGTACTAGAACAGTGACTGAGGTAATTAAAAACGTTACTGCGTCCAGAGCATTATTGCCTGACAAGAGAAGTTCCAATCACTTGCAGGAATGGAGCGGAAGGAAAGAGAACATCTATCAGATAATGCTTTTCCTATTGAAGTTTGGTCTCAAGGATGATAGGACCGTAATCTTTTTTGTGATCAAGTAATAGTAGTAATGGTAATTAAAATAATAAAAATTGCTGTTTCAAACCCGTTTGCATCATCAAAAGACCTCGCTTTCTCAGGTAAGAAAGAGACCACAGAGATGACAGTGTACCCAGTTATGAGGGAAAAGGGTGGAAGGGATGGGGGAAGCATCCAAAGCTTCTTCCTGAAGCGACAGCAGCCACAGCCCCACAGGGACAGGTGCTTTGTCAGGCAGAACTCTGCTGGATTTGGATGTTTGCCTGGTAAATGCATTTATAAGGAAAAAACAAATGCATTCCCGCAGTTGCACAGAACTTTTCTTATTTCATCCACTGTGTTTTCAGATGGAGGAGCACTGTGAGACCGACTGCTGCTGCCTGTGCAGAACTGGAGAGGCGGCATCCGCAGTACGGGGTAAGTTTCTGCACATTAGTACTTCTAACATGATCACTAATGTTTCTACATCTCCGGAGAGTTTTGGTGTAGGAAGACTGTTGCTCTAGTAGGGTATCTGGAGGTAAAGTGTGAACTCTAATGACAGAAGTGCAAAAAGCAAACAGCTGGGCTTCCTATCTCAACATGGCTGGGGAAATGGAAATGGTCCGTAGGAGCATCAAATAGGAAAATGCGATCCCTTGCAGTAGATATTTCTTTTTTTTTTTTTTTTTGGTAGCAAAGTAATGCTTTATGCAATTTAGCTGTAGAGATGATAGACGTTTAGGAAGCACTAGGTAGCAAAAGATGTGGGAGTATTCTGACAAGAAAGGGCTGTAGTCAGGAAGGCCAAGAACGAAGCAGAAACAAAGGTGGCACCAAGAGAGAGCATATAAATTAAGAAACAAAAAGAAAAAGAGAGCAGCATCTATGTAAGCTTGGTATCATTAAAACAAGTTTTTTGAATGGTGGTTATACTTTCAAGCTTAAGCGTTCAATATGAATATTTACATTTAATACGTGCTTATATTCGACAGTATCACAGTGAAGTTGTACAGCTGTCAAGTTGAAAGTGGCCTAATGCCTTGAGCTCTGGTGTGCTTAGAGGACGAGTGTTAAAGGCACTGCCAGTATCTCAGACCATCCCCACCAAATAGTTTCAGTGCTTGCGAAAATGGTTCCTGTGCTCAGTGGAAAAGATCACGCAAACACAGTTGCCCCAAGGGTAAAACCTCCAAGTAACATTATTGATGTAGCTACTTCCCAAAATGTAACTTTTGCCCAAAATTAGTTTTGTTAGGTCATTACAAATGAATAGTTGTGTCAAGATGGGTAGGGATGTTCACGAATTACCTGTGCATCACCACGCCTAAGCGTCCTATAATCATCTGCAGTGCTGCCCTGTTATATGCAATGTTGGGAGGTTGTTTCTGTTCATAGAGGGTTTATTTTTCTGGAGCGCAGCCAGGCATTTCCATTTCCACAAGTAGAGATCACTGGTAAAAATACCGTAGTCTTTCATGAATTCATTTTTGGGAGAGACATGGTGCAATTTAAAAACTGTAGGAAGGAACAACCCTGACAAATCACATTTTTCTCTGCTACACTTCAACAACAAACACTTCTCGCTCCTGTTTTTACTTGCTCAGTAATAGTTAATTACATGCCGTATTGAAAATCCTCCATCTCACCGACAAACAGTTGAGAAACAGCAGGAGTTTATGAAGCAAATACCTGCCCTTACATACCAGTTTCTGGAACTGGGAAGCTCTCTGGCAGACAGCAATAAAGATGAGGGTAAAGAAGATAGTGAGAACGAGCTTTAGCTGATGGTGTCAGAGGATTGCTGCTGGAACCATCTATTAAATGTGGATTCCTGGTATTGGACTAGATAATCACACTGAATTGATAGGATAGCACAGCTAGCAATGGCAGGAATATGTTTGCTGAAAATTTATGTCAAGGTTGCCTTGGAGCTGCCGGTATCGTACCAATATAAAATTTCTTTGTCTGTAGAGACGCATTTTGTCATAAACATCTGGAAACTTACCATTCCTGACTGCTACTGGTCAGCTGTAAACCCATTTGAAACTGCTGCTGTGTCAAACCCAACACTGGCATCAACAAAAATGCAGGTCTCGATAGAAGACCAAGGTAAGATGACATGTTATTATTTCAAGGAGCTGAAAAGCTTCATATTCTCGAATGGCAGCTTCAGAAGCAGCTTGTTCCTTTTTTTCTTTTTTTTTTTTTTTTCCTTTTTTATTTTAAGGAAAATGCCAAAAAGTTTGCTTTTGTGTTATTAGCTTTTGGCAGAGTATTCTGTATTGGGAACACTGCACAACCACACATCTATGATCATAAGAGCACTTGCGTTTCTGCTGTTTGGGTTGGCACTTTTAGAGCATATGTGTCCATTAATAGTCAAACATTTTAGGTACGGAGATGCACATTCAGAGCTCCAGGCTTATGCTTGCTTTTCAATGATGCAAGGAGCTCTGATGTCTGTGTCTTCTATCTTTAGTTAGGCAAGAGTCAGAGAAGCCGAGGCTGTGTCAACAGTTGGTCAAAGATTGCATGCTCCAGCATGTCTTCATGTCCCCACCTCTGGTCACCTAGTTAAGAGACCTTGCTGGAGTGCTCTGTGGCTCTCATCTAGCCTGTGTGCCAAGATTTCTTTTCCAAAGAGACCCAAGTTCAGAGGAAGAGAAAAAAAGTGGAAAAGTTCCTCATTTTCTGCAGTGGAGTTGAGCCTGCAGCACAGCCATGCACCCCGAGAGTAATGGTAATCTAGAGCGGAAATACTCTGAATTTGTATTCCCACATTCCAGTGGGATTCTGCTACTGAACATCACATTCAAAGTTATTTAATAAATGTCATGATCTTCTGCATGGGCTATCTAAAATCTGAAGTCTTTAAATGCTGTGTGCATATTATTTGCAGAAAGGGGCCCTTGCGGAACTTCCCTCCGTGTTCATACGGTAAGAAAGCAAACGACAAAAAGAACTCTGAGAGAGAACAAAAGGACAAAACCAAACCAAACTCAAAAAAATGTTGCTTAGCAATGCATCCTCTATCACTCCAGGGGGATGGTCTTTGCCACAGATATTTACATGTTATGAGTAGAATTTATTGAAAAGCAGAGAAACATTTGCGCAAAGCTACAAACATAAATAAATGGTATATTGCAGTTTTTTTCAGTGCTGCAAAGATCAAACTAGAAGAAAAGACACAAGCAAAAAATACATGTATACATGTATTTTTAAAAGCAGCTAATTTGGAAAAAGGTTTGGGTTTGGGTTTTTTTTTGGTTTTGGTTTATTTTTTTAATTTCCCTTACTTGTCCTTTCTCTTCCTACCCTATTTTTGCCATTTGGTTCAATGCACTGAGTGACAGTTCTGTTAGGGTTTATTTTTATATTCGTAACTTTGCACCTATGAAAGCTTCAGAATGGTGAAAGAAGGAATCCTGTAAATCTAAAAAATTGCATGTTGGAAGAGTGGCAGACTAGAAAAATTACAGGCCTTAATATTTCTTTCGGAGCTTTCATGACTGCTTTAGGAACTGAGGGTGTGGAAGAATGGAAAAGGTGGAAAAAATCCTTCGACATTGCTCATATTACCGTATTAAATTGCAAAGACCAAGAAAATAAACGGAAGATAAGTTGAGGACATTTCAACATTTACATTAATTACTGTCTCCAAATCTTTTGAGGATTATAATTGAAAAAATCTGTAGAGAAAAAATCTATAATGATAGTCTTCATTCTTCCAGCTGTTTGGTTTTTGGTTTTGGGTTTTTTTTTTGTTTGTTTGTTTTTTTTTTTGTTTTCATTTTTGTTTTTTTTTTTAAGCCTTGCCTATTTAGACATCTTCCTTTTCCGTTTATGGTCTGTTTCCTTTCCGGCAGAATTCTAGAGACCTCATTCCAAATTGGTGACAGTGTACTTTTTATCCTTTCCCTTCTGGTGCAGCACATTCCAATGATAAAAAGCCTTATCGTGGGAATATGCTCACTGAATACACGAAGCCCAGGCATCATACATATTAGTTTTCCTCACAGATTGATTGGTGCCGTGCTTTAGGTTACAGGTTTCATAGTTTCCAGTGCGGTACATTTCCTTGCGCAGCATCGTATGCTGTCTGAGGTGTGTTTCACAGCTTTTTGTAATTCCATTTTATCTCAGCATTTTATCAGGTATAATGCAGAGCATTTTTAACAGCAAACCCTTGCTAGGAACATTTTACATCATAAGCTTGCATATGTATGAAAATATATAGAGCTGGCAGGGCACGGACGAGGCAGGAGGTAGAGAATATTTTTAACCTCTAACATCCTCAATGCTTGGTGCAAAACTCTATTTATTTTATGGTGGAATTTGTACACGTCTTCCAAGGATAAAAAAAAAATGGAATTTAAGGCAGAGAAAGTGTCATATTTTGGCTCTAATATTGCAAGTCAGAGACACCTTGCTGTTTGTGCCAGTATAGATAACTATGTTCTTTTATCACCTTAGAAGGAATCCTTCTGAGTAATAAAAATCCTCAGTACCTTCCTGATCTGTTCTTCTTAAACAAGCAAGTTCGCTGCTTCCCGGCTACGTGAGTAAATGACGTTTTACGATGTAAGAAATGTAGGAGAAATACACATAGGATTAGTTGCTTGTCCTCCAATAATCTCTTAAATTCTTTTAGCCTTTTCTACCGTTCACCACCCTGTCACTGTGACATGTTAAACAGCCCGAGTTATTTGTTTGTTCACAGTTTCTGTGCACAGTGTGTTTTGTTGAAAGGCTGCGGCCGGACAGCAAGGTCAAAAGCTGCTGCTTTGTTTTGTCCTGGATTTTGCACCCTCTAAAGGGAGAGGAAGATGTGTTGGTGTTTTTTTTTTGTTTTGTGTTTTTTTTTTTTCTTAGAGGCTTTGCTGGAAAACCTTTGGCAAGCGGAGGGAGGAGCAGGCAGGCAGCCTGCAGCTGGCGTTGGAGCCGGCGAGCAAGCAGAGGGCACAGACGCAGAGGTGACGGAAAGGAAACTTTGTGAGACAGTCAGGGGGAGTCTGCCGCAATCCACGGTGAAAACTGCTGGATGGAGAGCAAGGTCAGAAGGAAGGACGGACACAGTGGAGAGGGGAGAGATTTGTTTTCAAATGCTTTCAGCTGTTTCCCCCACAAAATCTTATTTTTCTCTATTGTAGTAGTTACCTTGTCCTACCCCGTGACCTAATGAACGGTTATTTTTAACACTATTAAGCCCTATTTTGCGGTTTGACGTAAGGAATAATGTCAATACACCTACCTCATGGGTCTGGCTGACTCAGTGTCACATCACGCTGACCAGCAATTTGCACAACGAACAGCCTCTCAGCTACAGGACAAGAGGGAAAACTTACTGCATTGCCAGCCTACATCCAGGAGAACTGAGGTGGAAAAAGACTGCGAGTCGATACGGTTTCCCAAAACAGGGAAGGGGATATGAAGGTAACATTTCTGAACTGGATGTAGGGGAGAGTATTTCTTCTCCAGTGCCAAGTCAGCTGCTGCTGGGAGCTTATTAACCTCTGTGTATGACCATTGAGGAATGAATTCCTATCAGTTTACAAGGCATAGAAAATGTTATAAGGCAGAAGATGGAAAAAGACATAATAGGACAAACTGAGAGTGGTCTGAAGGGCACATCTTTTTATTAAGCCTGCCGAACATTGCCTCTTGTAATAGCAGGCTGCAGAACTTTTCAGGTTTGGTAAATAGCTCAGTGTTTCCCCCATTACAGTAAATACACAGCATATGTTTAAGACTGGGCCTTAGACTTTAAGAACCTTACTCCCCCATTCCTTGGTTTCCCACAGATGCATGCTCTCAAGCACAAACACCTTTACTAATTATATACTAATAGCCTGACATTGACGTAAATTTTATCCAAGCGTTCCTAATTGCTGTTGGAAAGGTAGAAATGTGAATGGAAGTGCAAATACCCTTGTAGAAGCCAAAGGAAGTCAGCCAGTTGCCGATCACAAAAATGTGGCTGAGAGGAAAGAAAAATACTGCCTTTCGGTAACTTTGTCCCTCCCAAAGTTAAGTTAGTGGGTTAGATAATGACTATGCTAACGTTGTTCTAATTTAAATGTGATTTTTGTAAGTGTTGGGCAAAACCACATGGGGAATAACTGAACAAAAGACAAAAGAGAACCATGTCCATGGTGATACAGCCTTCTGAAAAGTTTGCAATAATCTATTAAATTAATCTATTAAAATAATCTATTCCATTGCAATTCTGGCCTGAGATTAAGTATCTATGCATCATTTTACTGTGTATGTCTAATCATGGTGTCTTCTCTCCTGACTTCCACATTTTTTTTCCTGCAGCCCCCTCTTTACCACTCTTTTTGCAGAGATGTGTGGGTTTGTAAGGGACTCCTCAAGGAAACAAGTCAGATGACTACTCAAAGCATGAAGGATTTCTTCTGCTCGAGTATGATAGACAGTGGTCTCAGAAAGACTTTTCTGCTGCCTGCCAGAGGACCGAATAGACCCTTGCCACGATCCTGGGGTCTGCAGAGGAGAACAGGTAGGTGGCAGGCACAGCTTCTGGAATGGTAAGCAAAGTATTGTCAACAGGCTTCAGCTAGCACTGCTCAGCTGTCGTAATCACCTTCCACGCTGCAACCTGCACGGGTTTTTCCCTCCATTGAGTATACAAAAAACCAGTAGTTTCTTGTAGCCAAGTTTGGGACCTTGAATTGGAGAGGGAGCATACTGCAAAATCTTACAGCCCACGGGTTTCCAGGAAAGGAGTTAGGCAGAAAGTCCACAGGTTGACCAGACTGTAGGCTGAATTGATGTGCGAGCGTGCACTTTGGTGATTTGTGTGCATACCATTTGCCGTAACTTCAGTTCTTTTTTGCATAGCTTTATTTTTTTTAGCGTATACTTATCTCAGACGATTATTCTTTTTTAACATGAATTGTTATACACTTCCGGTTTTTATACTTTAAAAAGACAACCTTTTGGAAATATGTTGCTGATACATTAAAAATAAATAACTTTTCACTAAGTATTATTGCATGAAACTTCAGTAAAACAGTGAAAGTTCAGTTTGATAAAAATGAAGATAAAAACAAGAGAAAGAAGATCTTTTCTTCAGTATTTAAAAAACCAAGATAGCCTATGCGATTGTTTCTCAGTGTTTTGGAGAAGTCTCTCACCTCTGTCAACTGAGCCATGGTGATGCTTTCACAGATAACATGAAAACATGTTATCACTGAGTAATTTCTGACCTTATTCAAAGGTATCTCTTTCTTTACTTTAGTCATCAAAAAGCTCTGTGCGCTGTTGTGCAACACCCTTGGTGCCGACAATACTTTGTTGCTGGTGAGCTGGATCTCCAGCACGACGATAGGTAGCGACTGATCAATAGCAACCGAAGGTGACACGTTTCCAGAAGACACTGGCTGTGAGCTTCTGAACTCTCTGGAGAATGCAGAGTTTGGCATGAGAGACACCCAGAATCTTAAACAGCCTTTTTTATCCCCTGATTCTGTAGTTATTACTGATCTATGCAGCTCTGAAAGCACTCTTCTTTTTCCACCAAGCAGTGCTTGCTTTATGAACATCAAAATAGCACTTTAAAAGGTGAATATGATCCAAGCAGCAATCACATTCTCCTCCACAGTTCCTGGCTCTTGTTGCCAAAACTATTGTTTCTATCATTAGCTTTATTAGCAGTCTAACTTAATTAGCTAAATGACATTATTTAGTAGCAAGTTCTACAGTACATCTCCGCTAACCATTGCATATTTAATGTGGATTTTATTCATGTAGATAGGCTGGCAGGTGGGCAAAAAAGGGATGGACAGAAAAGGAAGTCCAGTAGAGGGGCCCTTTCTACCCAAAATGTTTAACCAATGAGGATGCGAAATGAAAGGACAGGACTGTTTCCTATGGTGGATTTCATTATAGTCTTGATTCTTGAGGAACAAGAGTTAATTTCTATTGAGAAAAACATGCTAAGATGGCAGACAGGCAACAGGTGATGTACTGAGTGAAACCTGATTTCCAGCTGCTCCTGCCCAGGCACAGAGGGAGCATCTGCCAGCTGCCTCTTTCCTTTCCCTTACTTATTCCATAGAAGAGCAACTCCCAGTTATTATCCAGACAGTTGTAGGAGCAGCTTCTATCACCTGCTTCCCCTGGAAATAGTTTCCATAGGGGAAATAAGAAGAACAAGGCTCCAGAGACGGAGTTAATGAGATTCTCCTAAGGATAGCTACAGCATGCACGGTACCACTTAGTATGAGACTGTCCAACACATGACAGTGCATGGCCACTACAGGATTTTATTGTATTTAGTGCCAGTGCCGTTGCAATGGCGTCCAGTGCTTGATAGCTATCAAAGGGCTGTTTATGTACTTTGCTACACTACTTTGATGGATATTGCGCCACGGCTTTCATTTCCCTGCACTGCTTTTTAATATAGCTTGTAATCCTGGGAGAGAGTCTCAGATCAGCTTTATGTAAAAGCATCTTCAAGTTCCTTCACTGTGTATTTAACTGGTGCTTCCTTAGGCAGAGGGTAACTTTCCTAGATATTTCTATCCGGGTGTACCTCAAAAAACGGAATAATGACCCTTTTATAGTTTCCTCAGAAAGAAATCTAACCCCCTTGGTGCCAAACAATAAAGGAAATTTTTCAAAGTCCTGTTAAGCATAAACTGTGTGCAGATCATCCCTGGCATATTTGTAGGGGTGTGACCAGATGTACATATCCCCCTGCAGAACCAGCTGTGTATCTACTAGATTATATATTACAATATATTCTGATTGAAAACAGATTTCTAGAGGAAATGGAAGAGAAATGTTGAATTTCAGAAAAGAAAGTAGGAGCAAATAGACCTGTGTATGGACCACCAGGAATTGTCGCATAGGTCACAGCCCACTTTCTGATGGTTGTGGTATCCATAGAAAAGAAGTCGGAAGCCACAGCTCAGATGAATTGTTTTAGATATCTGTGGTTTGTGGCCTGCTCATCCTGTGAAAGGACTTGCTATTTCATTGAATCAAACTTTCTGCAGGCATATAAGTTTTCAATTTGCAATATCCAGTCGAGGCCTCTCACACGCCAAACACCCGGCCAACGTGCTAAAACAATCAGCCGAAGGACCAGCAGCATCTAAAACTAAAATGCAACACAGGGACTGAGCAGGAAAGGCTGAAGATACTTCTAAAGTCCCTTTGTTGGGACTCTGCTGGACTCAGATGAGACTGTTTTAATAGGAAACCCTTAACGGTCAGATCTCAAATGTTCTAATGCTTTGTCTCCATGCTTTGTCTTCATACCTCATAAATAGTTGAAGAATTCTTCAATTTTGCAGCTGTTATTGTAATTAGCAAGCTAAATGACTTCTGCTTTTAAAACCGTGAATCACACTTAACTGCTTAATGTTACTGCTGTAAACATGTGCTTTATTGACTTCTTAAACCCTTTCATTGTGAGAATGCCTTTCCTTTCCTTGCATATACCTCTGTTAACAGCAGTCCTGTGTCCCTAGCCAAATAAGTGTCTCATCAAGCAGCTCTCAACCTGTCTGAAACAGTTAGTGATCCGTGGGTTTGCCAGTCATTTTTCTCATACATTTGTTCATGTCTTAAGGGCCTAATTTCGCCTTCCTCTGTTCTAAAACTGTGGCTGCAGTTCACCCTGTAACTTCACAACGTGTTTTGCTGTGTTCAGGGGAGTTAAAAAAAAAACAAAACCAAAACCAGTTGCAGACAATTTATCTTGTCTCAGAGATTCTTTTCCACTACTAATGCTGAACAGTTATGTAAATTTATTTTTTTAAAAAGAGGAAATCTGCTGCATTTCACCTATGGGTGATTGAATTTCATTAGTATCTGAACTCATTCCTTTGTTTATAAAGGAGTTTGGTTTGTTTGATATGAATGAAACACAGATAAAAGTTGTTGTTGTTGTTACCAAATCAAATACATTCCTGGTGAAACTCCACTGGTTTTATGACATTTCAATAGGGTGAATTTAATCTAATACTTCAAAACCTGTGATTACCTAGAGAAGGGTTGGAAATAAAATGTTTTAATATTTAATATTTAATACTGTGTATTGGTCACTGATAGAGAGGAAGCATATTCTGCACAGCTATAACATTTCACTTACCTCTCTGTGTGGATGTGAAGCCGTCAGAAATGGATACCTTAAATCTGCATGTCTACGTACCTAACTGTAATTATAGTATAGTAACGAGTTGAAATTCAGATGCTGTGCTGGATATAAATGCAGTACGATTTCCTTCTTTCCCAGGTCACCAGGGAGATCGATAGGGATCCAGAGAAGAATTTAAGTGCTGCAATACCTAACTTCTCAGAGCTCTGCAGTCAAACTATATTTTGTCCTTTTTCAATGCATGGGGAAAGTGAGGTGTCACAGAAACTTGCAAGCTGAACAGGGATTCACATGAAATAGTCAAGCTCTTTGAAAATACTGAGCATAGAGAAGGGTAGGACCTCAGCCCCTTCCTCAAGAAGACATAATTATTTCTCTGACACAAGAATTCTCTTATATAAGAGCCTGAGACACCTCTTTTACACACTGCTACCCAAAACCTGAAAAATAAAAACTGAACAACGAGAAAGCCTACAGGAAAGTCGCAGCCACTCTCAGTATAGTAGTAGAGTACTCCTCTCAAAGGAGGCCGAGGTTAAAGGTGAGGATTCAGTTCTCAGACTCTCTGTCCTAGGAGACTACTAAGATACCGGATAAAAGCATTTTGTGTGATGCTGTTCAAACATGTAAGGGAGTTGACCATACTGGAAGTCCCTGGTGAAACCAGCCATTTAACAGCCTTACCAGGGCACAGGCACAAAGCAGTGTGGTAATATCACGAATCTCCTTATTACAGAGATCATTGGACGGGGAATAAAGGGTCTTCAGTTGCCTATAGATGTAGGTGGCAGTCCAGCAAGGCTTCTGAGCAACACAGTAAAGCCTCAAGGTTGGTGCTCGGTGTGCAAGTCCCCTTGTAGATGTAGCCTCGTATGACAGTAACACAGTCACGGTACTTTCGGCACCAAAATATGTTTATGGCAGATCACTAGCATATCGTCTAAATTTGTTGTGAATTCTTCAGCACTGCAGGCTACATTTTTTCTTAAAGTTTGCACATTCTACAAGCCTCCAGTGTAAGCTGTTGTCCTGTCATTATCGTTACACATCAGGGTATGGACAGCCTCAGTTTAAGACTTCTTGTTTACTAAAAAGATGAAAAGGTGCTTGTCATAACCGCAAGTAGCTGACTGTGATCCAAGCAGCATTGACAATAACAAGTTCTTATTCTCTTCCTATTTTATCTGCATTTAAGAAGACTGAAGAAGAAATTTAAGGAGTGTACGAGACTCTCAGAAGTCCATGTAGCTTGTTGAAAGACCATGAAGAAGTATGTAGCAATATTTAGGAAATGACTAATACCTTCTGGCACAAATCTTTCCATTTTGGTAAAATCCATTTCTGTTTTCTTATTGGATTCCATGAGCTGTCAGAAACATGAATTATAAATATATAAATATTTTAGAATAAAAGGCATATTCTTAGTAAGGCTTATGCTGCTCTTGGATCCATCTGTCTTCTCAAAGAGATTTAGTTTCTTTCTTCACCTGAAAAATGTCAGAATGAACAACAACAAAAAGTGATAACAAGAAAGAATCAAATACATAGCAAAACATGAGCAAGACAGAATTCCATGCCTCCACAGAGACAAGTATTTCAATTAATTTTTAAAGCATTTGGGGATCCCTGTAAAATTCTGCAATTTGTGAAATAAAGAATTATCATTGCTTTAAGTTGCAACATAATTTCTAAATGCCTAAAGAGACAAACACTATGGAAATTTCATTGAGGAATAAAACTGCTTAAATGTTCAATCTGGACAAGTTGTCCCAGCTCATTCCTTTATTGATCAAGCTCTATTTGGAGGAAATGTCAGTGCTGAAGGTGTCAAAGAACCTACATTTATGCAGATATTGTATTTATTACTACACAAATATTCAGACATTTAAATGTCAAAGAACTGTAGGAAACCATGTACCAAATTCGTGTGTTACAAAATGGTGCTGTTAAGCTCAGTGAAACTTCCAGGTGTAAACAGTGTCAGAATTTCATTCCATACCTTTGTCTTTGGATGTCACCAGCAGGGAAATTTAATTCTTCTTTAATTCTTGGGGAACCCTTCCTAGCTAAACCGAGCTACTAGAGAGGTCAACAAGAAGCTGCAAATGGGATTTTTCTGTAGCTTTGGTGTTACTGAAAATGGGACATAACTGCCAAAACTATTGCTTGTGTTGTAGAACAAATTCACTCCTGATGTAAAATGACACTATTCCATTGACTCCAATGACGTTACACCCAATTTATGCCAGGATAATATGTAGCTCTTTATCCATTTATCTGTAAGCTGGTTGTTGTGACTTAATTTCAAATGAATTATGTTACTGTTCTTGGTCTGTGCCCTTGCAGCACTTTATTACTTAGAAGGCTAGTTCAGCAGAAATAAATAAATATGTGATTTGCAGTCTCAGCAAATGTCCTAGCCAGGAACAATGGCCTCTCTGCAGTGTTCCAGACTAATTGCCCCCAGTTTTCTGCTCTAACCTTCATACCCAATTCATTCCCTTCTTGCACTGTTCTCCTTACTCTTTTTCCACCCAGTCCTCATGTTCAGATTTTCTCCAGTATCAGCAAGTCTTTAACTACAGCTCTTATGTATTTAAATTCCTTTAGAGAGTAACTAACTTCCTGTACAGTGATCATTAGAAACGTGTATTATATTTAAGAAAGTACATTATTTAAGAAAAGAATATACTTTAAATCTTTCCTTCTTAAGCTCTCGCCCCGAATTTTTGTGTTTGATTGTATACCCTAGCATTTATGGTAAGAAATACTGTCATTATAATTGTGTCCTGTGCTTACTAGTACATCATCATCCAAAGTTTTCCTAATTTCACAGTCAAAACCTGCCATCAAATATTATAAGCCGTTTAACTGACATTCATACAAGTAGGAAGATTTTTAAGCTTTTTTTTAAGGCTGATTGGCAGCAACTTTCTGTTCGAAATCTGAAAGCAGTAGCAATAAGTTAATGATAAGCATTAATAAAATCGTGCTTGAGGTCACTGCGTAGATACTAAGGACCTTTTGATGATTAGAGAACGTGTCTGAAAATTGTTCTGGGCACCTACTTAACAGCCTGTGACTTTGGAAGGCATTAATCCAGAACATTGGCTTCATTTTCTCGTTAAGTCTTCTCCATTATAGGAGGTTGTTTGTGAGGCCTGTTGGAATCAGTGGTGCACGGGAAGGATGAAATTAAAGAAACCGGTCTGACTGAAATAAGTAGTTCCCAGCTACTTACTTTGGGAGACACCTGCTGAATTTAACAGAATTGGTTTACACAGTCCAGCTGCATTTCTGCTGAGTAGTTCAGCCAGGTGTAGAGCCTGATTCTATGACCTTTGTGTGCTTATCCACTATGAAACACCATGGATCATTCCATTGAATACAGTGTGTAGGTGAAAAGAAAGATTTGTGAAAGCCATGATATCTGTAAAATGGAAATGTTATGTTGTCGAATTCTTTTGTTAGGTCCGGTGTAAGAAAAAAGCACGTTTTACATAGAAGTGCATGTTTTCAGTTAGGTAAATATTCCTCACTGGACTGGTCTCCATCTGTGCTATGTTGAAAGTTAAATGCTAAGCTATCTAACGTTGATACATTTTCCAAATATATCCTTTGTCCTTCTTTCCCTTGAGGTTTCTCCACCTTACTTTGTTCAGGTCCTGCACCAGTGTGGATTGCAGGAATTCTATGCTCAGTTCCTACCTTTTGGATCATATCTCTTTCTTACTGCACCATTAAAATAACTATACTGTATCCAACTTCTGGCTTATCTGACCTGGTGTTCTCCTTCTAGCGTCCCCTGTGGACACTTAAAAAGTACTATTATGAAACAAGATTATCACTACGGAAAAATTTACTCCTAGTCTCATTTAGTTAGCATTGATTTAGCTTCCGATAAACTCCAGAGTAAAAAAAAATAGGATTTTGCATCATCTCTTTCATAGTTACAGTGTCCCTGTGGTGTTGCCAACCATGGAATCATATTATAATGTTGTCTTTCCTTTAGTCTAAATATTCAAGGGTTTGATAGATTTTTAAATATTATAATATGAGGAGTTTTTTGTTTGATTTTATGGTTAAAACAACCTTTTAGACGGCTTTGGTTTCATTTGCACATTGTATGAAGGTGTGATGTTTGTATTTTAAGCTAGTATTACCAAAACAAACCAACCACAAAACCCTGGCAAAAAGCTTTAAATCATTTCATGCCCAATTTAGCAAGTTAGAGCAACAGAAATTCAAGATAGGACAAAATAAATTTCGCTACTTTACAAGCAATTTCCGTATTTTAAGAACAACTTCAGTTACAATTTTTAAATATATGTTTAATTAATATAGGATAGTTCTTGCAAATTAATTGAGCAAGAAATTGTTATTTCTCTTATATTCCAGGCAGTTTCTTCCAAACCTACCATTTCTCTCCACCCAACCCTGACTAGTTCCAGACGTGCATTCAGTGTAGGTCAGGTTCTACATTGGCTTTAAGCCTATGCCTCTTTATTGAAAGTCTCCTACTTGGAGGAGGGTGTTGACTTTAATCTTTCCTATGGGTACGATACCAGTATCAGAAGGGTAAATTCATTACTTTAAAAGTGCAGGTAAATTTAGTCTATCAATTTTATTATTTTTTTTTAAGCCTGAACTCCTAAAAAGATTCTTAACATTAAATATGAAATATGTGGCTGCTTTGGAACAGATACTTTCTTTCTGTGTTTTATCAGAAAATCCTCTTTTTTTACGGTTTTCCTGAGTTTTCTTGAGTGTCCAATTAAACTGAATATATATTAAGCCTAGTACACGTTAATAAATTCACCAGATTTTGTGCTGTTGCCCTGTTTTGAACAGAGTTCAGTTTGGCCCCTGTTATATTCTTGTGAGCTTTCCGTACAAAGTAGCCTAATGTTTTTTCTCCTAGGATGAGACTAATCTGCCCTAGTTTAGGCATAAAAAAAAATTAAATCTCTCTGTCTAACTCACCCTATTCTTTCTTTATAGTCAACAAAGAGAAAAATGGGCACCTCAAGGGAATGATTCATCTCAACCTATGATCGGTATCTAGGATAGGTCAGATGGATTGCCCTTTGGAGGTGCCAATTTCTTTCCAGTGACTATCAAGGGAACCCAGGGTGACTGGCTCAGTCTTATATCTGTAACTTTTAGATGTCTGAAGTTAAGTGACATAAGCTGTTCTTCCTTATCATAACATTTTCTGAGGATATGAATAATTAATTCCCTTCAGAAAATATTACCTTCACGACAATAGTGTTTTGACTGAGACCGGAAATGTTAAAGACAATTCAGTGTACATATATTTGGAATATTATATGCTGCTCTGGCAGGATCTTGGGAGATTTGATGAAGCAAGCAGAGGGATCACTGATGCTCACAGGAGCATTACCTGTACTTTTGGACACAAGTGACCAGGATTTTACACAGAAAAATAAAGATTTAAAATGTATTAGTGGAACTAATCTCACTTAACTTTAGAAATCTACAGTGAAGACATCTACATGTGATGTAGCATCTGTAGGCTCCTTTTCTAATCATGGGACAGAAATAAGACCTTTCAAGGTGCAATACTTCTGACTGATTTTAGACGCTTACTTTAAAATGAGATAAACGGTAGTCTGGAAGTTTCTGGTTTTCCCCACTGATTTTAAAGAAAGACTAGTGAGCGTGATAAACTCAGGTGCAGATATCAAATGTATTTCTCTTTTATTCATGGATGGATCAGGTGAAAATAGTATCAAATGGCTCCAAGCGGCCAAAAAGTTGTGCTGGTAATGTAGTCTTAAGACTGTTTGGTGACCCTCGCCTCTTTAGTGTTGCATAATGCTAATGTGTTGCTGTGACATCATTTAACAGCTGTGACATCGTACAAATATTTATGGCTCAAATGTGACATTGATTGATGATAAAGTCAATTTCAGCTGTGTAGAGACAATTATTCCACGCACTGTTACCTATGATATCATTTATTTTAGAAGAGAGCTTAGAACTAATTTACAATGATGGTATAAAATTAACAACAATGAGTTGCTGAGAACGTTTTGTTCTCATCTCAAGATTTTGAATATAGCTACACATCGTCATGGATACTTTTATTTATAAACTGATTTTTACATTTTTTACGGTCTGCTCTGTCATTTTGCAGAATGGAAATACTTCCTCTATGAAAGCTTGATTTTTTCAGTGCTGTATGCTTCTCCTTCTTCTGCCTGGGTTGTTATGTTATATTTCTTCTTCCTAAATTTGAGGAACATATTGCTTTTATTGTTCTAAAATCCTTCATCAGCCTGAAATGGATAAGAACATTGGCACAGTATTCATTTTTGTTGTTTACATGGAGCTCATGTAGATATATAAATATAATTATGAAAGAATGTTTTCTTTTTTTATCTCTCACAAGGAGTTTGCTTTGTAAGCATATAATTAATTTTACCTTCCATTTCCAGATATCTTTCCTTTTATTTCTGTATACGTTTCCAACAACCAATTGCCCAGTCTCTTCTGGTCACCTTATAGTTGTCTTCTTCACAATGGCTACATTCCTACACTTTTTTAGGCATCAAAAATGTAATTGTGTCTGTCTTTATATGTGTGCTAAGAAAACTCTGCCAGGACAGAAAAACATTATGAGAAAAATAAATAATAAATAAAGCAGTGATTTTATTCCTCCTTTTTATGCTGGGATTTATATATCTTTTTTTTGTGTTTGAGTATTAATTTATGAATATGATATTATTTTTGGTTTGCTAAGCTGATGAGTGACAAGGAGCCTTGCCTTTAATACTGTATAAATTGTGGCATGTAGTGACACAATAAATAACAATAAAGTCACACTAAGAGAGAATATGGTCTGGGATCACTTGTAGGGTCCGATGTCATTCACTAAATGAAAGTGAGCAAGGGTCTGTTAGAGAGGGTGACATACGACAGCCCAACCTTTCTCCACTTTACTAATTTCTATGAAAAGAAATGTCGAGAGACAAGAAAAGGTTTTCAATGATACGAAATGGCATGGAGAGGATTATAGCAAACGCTGAGTGATTTTCATTTTTACTTTCTTGTTATTATTTATATTGTTCCACTGGTGCTTTACAGACAAGTTACAAAAAATTACCTGACCAGTGATCTGTGGATAATACAAACAAATCTTTTCCTATTTTTGCTAGGAGGAGCATTAGGTCACTGCATAGAATGAGACTGAAGCATGGGAGAGCCATTTTTTATCAGTTTGGATTTAATATTTTTTGTATGCCTGGAGATTAAGAAACTACTGATGTGGTGCAAATCAGGAAGAGTGAGCACCAAAAAACCCCACATCTTATGTAGAAATGTATCCCAAAAGCACAAAATTCATCACTTGTTTACTCTAGTTTGATGCCTTAATTTTGAGTTGTAAAGTTTCATAGGTGCCCACACATGTACAGAAGTGGCCCTTGGGGAGTGAGGTGAGCAGCACTCACCTGTGCTCCATCAGTGACCTGGGCTGGTGGCAGATGGGCACCTTGGGCGAGCCTGGCCCCACAGCCATGCTCACAGCACTCCTGAAGCACACCCAGGGTACGGGGTGGACACTTCTCCTGAAATACAGGGCCAGAGGGAAGGTGTTCCTTTGGCAGTACTCAGACAAGTAGCTCCCAGTTCAAATAACTTGCAGTTTAGGGAGGGAAAGTGAAACCTAGTGCCATTTTTTTTTTCTCTGCTTAGTATTTAAACCGACACCTTCCTCCCGAGAGACTTTCCAATTTTCAGGTGAGGGAAAACCCGTGACAGCTTGACTTGTCATGGATGTTCCCAGCCGCTGCGCCTGCACCAATATGCAAAAAGATGTGTGAGATTACTGGGACCAGGCAGAGACAATTTAGAAAACTGGACTTTGCAGGTGAGTGGATGGTGATAAAAAGAGACTTGCACTTGAATCCTTGTGCCCTGAACTGTTTATATATTTTTACACTGCATGGTAATTGGATTAGAAGATCAGAAGCCTACCGACAATGACCAGAACCCAATAGCGGCCTTCCAGTACCTAAAGGGGGCCTACAGGAAGGATGGGGAGGAGCTCTTTATCAGGGAGTGTAATGATAGGACACGGGGTAATGATTTCAAACTGAAAGAGGATAGATTTAGATTGGATATCAGGAAGAAATTCTTTACTGTGAGGGTGGTGAGGCACTGGAACAAGTTGCCCAGGGAAGCTGTGGATGCCCCATCCCTGGAAGTGTTCCAGGCCAGGCTGGATGGGGCTTTGAGCAGCCTGGTCTAGTGGGAGGTGTCCCTGCCCAGGGCAGGGGCGTTGGAACTAGATGATCTTTAAGGTCCCTTCCAACCCGAACCATTCTGTGATTCTGTGAATTTCCTCCACATCCAAGCAGTGTGCTCTCAAAACCAGACTGACGAGTTATCCTTCTCTCCCGTTCTCCACCTGCCACAACAAGTCTTGCATTTCTTTTCATATAGTCATCCAGCTACACATGAAAGCCAAATGTCGCACTCACCTAGACTAAAATGAGGATGTGAATTTCCCTGGGGTGAGTTGCAAACTCAACACAGGCCCCGCACCGTTTGGGCGAGCGCACTTAGACACTTGGTGTAGTGTATACAGTCAGAGAGCACCGCTGACAAGTACTCTTTAATGAATATAAGCCTGCTCAGTTCAACCTCCAGACTTTCAGGAATGGGCCTAGCCTCTGATCCTGGATTGATAGAGGCTTCTTGTCTCTGAGAAGGGAGGTCTGCATCCAGAAATATGTATGGAGTGTTTTCAATTGACTGGCTTTATGCAGTTCCTTAACAAATGCAAAACAGTTTTGTAGATCATCTTTCTCAGCCTGTTTCTAGTCATTGCAAAACAGTGTCTGAGGATGTTTAAGTCAGGATCTGCGAGCTACTCTGTTAGGGCCAGGTGACTGTGTCTGGGATGAGGTGAGAGAGGTCAGGCCATCATGTTGTATAGGCACTAACCAGCACTGCACTGCTAAGTGCTTTAGATTCCTCTAAGCAACCGTAATCTTCTTTCTCTCTTTGCATCACAGAACTGAAGGATACAATTCCCTTGAAGTGCGTAAACACTCAAATCATACTGTGATTCATGCTAATCATAACTATTTCATGTATATATATATATATTTGTGTATATGTACGTTTCATAGAGCTACCACCATAAATCCAGTGATTCCTGAATCTCCCAATTCTGATTTCAGTACAGTTCTTGTACTCAGTATAATCTGCCTTCACCATCCATAAACAAGTTAAAGGAAAATAAAAGTCTTTTTTACTTTATCAGCTTGGTAATAATACAGGCTTTAATTGACCTCTCTGCAGCAGAATTTCTAATTCTGAAATAAAAAGTGAAAAGTCAGGGATCTTAAATTTTGTGTTAATAGATCTTAATGAATCACCCTTAAATAGCTGGCTCAAACAAGTCAGAACACTGTCAGCCAGCTCAGTTTGCCAAGAATCCATTTCTCTTCTAAGAGATAGATGAGGTTTCTCAGTGTGGAGAATGCAGAGTGCTGGTGTAGTGCCCTTTTATTTTAGAGTTGATTTATTCCAATTGTGATGAAAGGTCACAAATTTCAGTGTTCCTTTCTTTGCTCCCTTCAATTCTTACAAATGAAACTCTCTAGAGTAGGGCTAATAAGACATCTGAGAGTACACTTTGTGTCAGTCAGGTCTTCTACCATTATCTTTGTGATTCAAATGACCATTATTAAGATATATTTTAATTTTTGGCTTTGTAATATCTATATTGTAAAGTCCAATCTAGTGTCTAGTGAAATAATATAAAACTTCTGGATCACTACAGTGGGTTCTGAACCCATCCTTGTATTACTTACCATCTTTAATCTTCTTCAACATACCCCTTGTATGTTGACCTTGGCATGACAATGAATTCCTAGGGAAAAAGTATACTAGTTCAGTAAGTGTCTATCTGCCAACTAAGTGACATTGGCTAATATGACACTGTATTCTGCAAATGACAGTTGGTCTTAATTCTGGAACAAAATTAAATTAAAATGCTTGTTGTTGATCATTAAAACCTTCAGTGACTTGTGTTTTGATGACAGGGAAAACTTCTTTGAAATATTGAATCCAGTTGCATTTGTTATCCTGATAATGAAGCTGATAGGAGGTAGGTTATAAAACCAGTTTCAGAGCTATCCGAAGGAGATAAAAAGGATCACGTAAAATTATTCTACATTATATTCTTATTTAACTTAATAGTGATGAGCAGAGGAAAGCACTGGGGGATGGAAAGCCCAGAAGAGGCTTACTGGAGTTTATTAGGGGTTGTCAGGGTTTCAAAAAGACTGTTTATTATAATGTAAAATTCTGGACTGAGGCTTAGTGTGAGACCAAACATGAAAAATAATAGGATGAAAAATAATAGGATAAAAAATTATGGGACAAAAGAAGATGCTGTAGGAAACAAAATAAGGTGGAAAATTTCCACTTCCATCTTAAACAAATGTTTCAGAAAGGGTTATCTAAGGAACAGAATCCCATGATATGGCATTGTCTTTGGCATACCTAGATTCATTCTTATCTCTGCTTCTAGATATTCTGAGGTGACTTATTTCCCGAGCTTTTGTTCTGAGGTCTGTAAAACAGGGATAATGGAAATTGCGGTTGCAATATTTTTAAGCATTGTATGGTCAAGAAATGAGAAGAACACCATAAAAAGTTAGCAGCCACAGAGGTGAAAATGCTGCTTTTGCTGCATAGGTTGCAGGTCCAGCGAATAGTAAGTGAGATAATCAAATGATAGTACTTCAGAGAACAATAGGCCAAATTAATGCAAAAAATCCATTCATAGGCCACTACTTAAAATTTTAAATATTTGAACTAATAGTTAGTCCTATTATGCTGCTCTGAAGAAAAAAACGCTAAAGAGACCCAGGCCTGGGAGAGTCTCCAGGAGTTGACTGAGCCATCCTGCTGCTTCAGAGTCAGCTCAGGCTGTGTAATTTCTAACAGCTGCTTAACTGTCTTCAAGGCCTCCAATAACGGAGACTTTACATTCTTCCCAGAGAAACTATTGCATGGTTTGCTATGTTTATCATTAGAAATACATTCTAATGCAATCTAATGCATTCTAATACAATCTCAACGTTTCTTTCTTCAGTTAAAGATGATTCTTCATGTTCGGTTCCCTAACTCTACTTAATTCAATTATTGCTCAATTCTACTTAACTTCTGACTTGAAGACTGTCATGTGCCTCCTCGTTTTTTTCCTTCTTTAGGCTAAACAAATGCATTTCTGTCATAGATTATACCGTTTAGGCATTCGATCATTCTTATTTTTCTCTTTCGGACTATCACTGATTACTTCACCTTTTTGAGGTATGGCATTGAAATTTTATTGTTTCTAGCCAAGACCTTGCCAGGGCTGTATTTATCCATGTTTTTGTTCAATATCAAGGTAGTTCTTGTTGCTAGACTGAAGAAAAGAAAAATAATAGTACAATTTACTAAGATCACCATTGCTAAAATTTGTGTAACTCTTGCTAAAAAGAGTTTTTCTCTTTCTGCACTCTTTCTAATAATCCTGTAGAGTACTTATAGTTTTATAAATTTCTTCATGTTTTTTGGTATTCATAGTTCATTCGTACATTTCCTGAAATAAGCCCCGAAATTCTAACATTGAGCCATTTCCTATTAGAACAAGGAAGTCCTTACAGCCACTTTTGTTCACAGTATGTAGAAATCCAGAATCTGTTTCATGTAAGTGAAGTCAAAATCCAGCAATTTAAACTGTAACTGTGCCTTTACTATGATATTCATAGCTTTTTATTATTTTTAATAGAATTCTTTTTGCTAGAATTTGGCTTCAAAATGTAAGTTATTTAACAGATATAATTAGGTTGCTAAGCATTAACAGTTAATTATCATATTAATAAACAGTTATTACTCTCGTTCTATACTGATCCATGCCAAAGCAGTGTTATTATGCATGCATTGCTCTTAGGCAACGTAATTGTCCTTAAAGGAAATCATTACAATTTAAATGAAATTGGGAGCTACTGGTTAGGGAAGGCTGTAGGGCATGCACAATACATACTAAGCAAGGAACTGTAATTTCCCCAAATCACATCTTTTCAGTAATTTCACATCACAGGGCTATCTCTGTTTAGTTAAGAGGAAAACAGTTTATTTTTGCCTTGCAATTTTACAAGGGCATTATTTAACCAAGGACAAGCCAGTCCCCAAAATGGAAGGCAATGCAGAATCACTACATCATATTATTTAATATGGGTTAGTAAACTACGACCATAATTTAAAATTTGCTTTATTTCAGACTATAATCTGAGGAATGGATTTGCTGTGGCACTGGTACATGCTGCCCAAGCAATGTGAATCACAGACTGAAGGCTACAAGTACCCTGAATGACATCCAATGTAAAATATATTTCTGTATAGAAATAACTGCATCTCTTTTTGCTGATTAGATTTTTGCTTGCTTTTGCGTGCTCCTTCTCTTTGTTTAACAGATACACTGAAGACTTGTTCTCCTCTATGACATCTTTTTGTTATATGAAGGTTAATTATTTGACTTAATCTCTTTGTCATCTGTTAAAATACAAGGAGTTTGAACATTCATTCCGGGAATCTTCTTAGACTGATAACTAATTAATGTTTTACACTGCCATAAACATTTCCTTAGTTTAAGTGAATGACTCAGATTTACAAAAAGGTTATATTATGTGTGGGTGCTAAGGAATTTTCCTTTGAATTAGCCAATACCTCAAGATTAACTTTATTAATAAGCATTATTTGACAAATGTGACACTTGGAAAATTATATGGCTCATAAGGTACCGTAACAGAAAAAAATATATAGCCTCTTTTCCTCTTTTCAGCATCAAAACATATTAAAACTTTTTTTTTAAAGTGTGCCAAAATAGTTAAGAAAATTCCTCTAACACATACTAGCAACATAAATCTACCTAGCATTTGTTTTTTCATATTGTTTGAAATTTTCTTGTTTCATGTATGCTAGGCTAAAGTAAGAGTGACTGATCAATATACGGTTGAATTGTGTAAATAAAAAAAAATAGAACAGTGATAAACATCAAGCCCAATACAGAATAGATACAGCAAAAATCTATCTGGGCCTCTTTTTCCATACTGAAAAAAAACAACAACCAAAAAAACCCAACCCACATTAATTACAATTACACATGATTTGTAATAAAGCTAAAGTAAGTCATAGTGGAGTTCAGAGGAGTGATATTTTTATGTCTACCATCTGGAACTATGACAAGAATATAGGATAAACTACACATAAATTGAAACCAAGTGTCTTTGACAAGAAACACATTGTCCTGTCTTTAATACAAGCTTTTAAGGGTAAGATTCTTCTTTCCTTGTCCCCAGTGTTAACCTGGAATACTGTTTTGAGTCCTTGACATAAACCAGAATAGAATATGACCTCCTTGCTGCAGAGCCAGCTACTATCTGCATCCCCAGAATAAGCTTGTGTGACTTTTTAAAGCCATACTTACATTGCTTTGAAAAACATTAAAAGTAACTTTTTTTTATATTGAGAGCTGCTATCAGTGGCAGTCATTATTTCTAGCTTTATTGGCATTTGAAGCCTATGATTTACTGCTAGTATCTGAATTTGTGACCTTACATGCTGTTCTTGTCGTTTCTGGTTTTTACCTTGTGCAATTGGACTGCCTATAAAGGAAGGTCATCAAGGCTGTCAGTGAGGGGTTATGGCATTACCATAGTTGGCATGAGCTGGGGAGCAAGAACTTCTGATTAGATGTGTGCCACTGCCAAAAATGCCAGCTGAACAGAGTTCAGATTACTGCTCTGAAACAGATAATAGGCTCCTGACTGTAGAGTTGTGATTACTGTTGCACTCATATTGTGCTACTAAAATGTTTTAGTGTTAGGGACTTACGGAGAACATGTGCAGTTCACAGCACAGGTTCTAAGTCATTTTTGGTACAGAGTCAGGCCACCACATTCACATTTAATTACAAAAATCAAGGCTTGGAAATGAATTCCAGAATTGTTGCTTGCATTAAACTTGAAGATAAATCAAAGAGCTGGGCAATAGAATCTATTCATGTAAATGATACCACTAGAGCTACTTGATGGGATTTGATCCAAAGCTTTATCCCAGAAGGAATAAGAAATGTTCATCTCAGTATTTAGGAGCATGTATGGCTCGTATGTCTATTTACAATCTCTCACTTGATATTATAGTAATGGCTTTAGACCTGAGTAAGATGGCCATATTATAAGGCAATATTCAGATAAGTTGGGAGTGCTTCATTTGAAGCCAGAAAACTCTATAGGCAACCTTGCCAAACAGAGAGCTATAATCATTTTGCTTGATTCTCTGGAACTGCATGTGTCAGAAGGACAAGATGTAGTCTTGTCCAAAATGCAGATTATCAATACTGGACAATAAGCTGTGGGAGATACAAGGAAGGATAGTTGATGGATAATGGTTGAATAGCACCATCTCTTCACAATCATGAGACAGTATCTCTTGGCAAAACATCCTGAGGTGGGAACTTTCACAAATAACATTGTTCTATTATTTGCCAGTCCATTATGGATCAACCTTCCCCTCCCATTATCTTAACTTCTAGCTTAATTTTTGCGTTCCAGAATTATTACTGAAGAATCAGGAATTATTACTTATCAAACATAGGCAGTTAATATAATTTTCACCCAAGTTTCAGGTGAGAGCTTGACCTAGTGTTTCTATTTGATTTACAGTAAAGCTAAGTAAATAATCCAAGCAGAACTATTTTACAAGCAACAGACCCTAACAATAGGTAGTATCAGAAAAAGGGAAGTATTTGTATTGAACAGCATATACTTGTTTTCTTCGGGGGAACATTGCAGTGCTTCTTATTTCCTGTAATAGTTCAGCACCGTAATAGTAACTGGGACAGTATTACCAGTCTTGCATAGGAGTAGCTGCATGAAGATTGTACATAGTCATTATCCTTGGTTGTGGTATTACTAACATGGTTTTTTCTTCTCTACAAAAATATGAGTCAAAGGATCACGTCAGTAATGACTGTTACTGGACCTCAGTGCTCCCTGATGTTAACCAATAGTTCCCAAAGAAACTTAGTGTTAACGTAGTTATTAACTGGCTTTAGTGAATCTTGGAGTGTAAGTTCAGAGTAAGCTGTACTGGTCAGAAATCTGTGCAGATATATTTCTTTTAACTCCAAGAGTTACTGAAGAGAGATAATACTAGCAATAAGACTTTTTAACATTTCATCAAATAAATGCTGTGTGACACTATGGACAAATCACTATCTGTGACATTTTTGAAGAGGTATAAGGTAGTAGTATGGGTATTAACTCTGAACCCTAATAATGACTGACTGCAAATAAAAAAGATTTTGTTCCTTTAAATTTTATCAGGAACACTTCATTACTTTGGGAAGTACAGATTCTTAGTACTAAGTCTAAAAACTCTTAAGTTTTTTCTGCATTTACATTATTTTCTTATAAGACATGAAAATGATATTGATAATATTTCTTTAATACTAATTGAGTGGTTAAAAGCTTTTATTTTGCAGGGGAATACTTTTTTTTTTGCATATAAGATTTATTTATTTTTTTGTAAGGCTAATGCTACAGTAGTTTGTAGTTTATGTTGCAACAAAATTTTCGTACAAAGCCTGATTTTTCCATCTCTTGAATTTTAAAATCATAAAAACTCTTTTTTTTTTTTTTTTGTAGTTGAATTTCTACTATATTTGAAATAAGCTGAATAGTGGGTTCCTGTTTCAATCCTAAACATCAAAACACCTAGTAGACTTCTAAAAAAAGTCTTTCAATTTTTCTGTCTAAGAGGTGAGAAAGCAGGAAAAGAGGAGAGAAAAAAACTTTGTATACCAATGTAGTTGAGACCCATTCGCAGTATCAGAAAGCAGCTGATTGAAATCTAGTTTCAAACACCACTAGGGCTTAATTGTGAGAGACAGAACGATGTACCTGCTGAGGGCAAGGCTGAATTTTGGGGGGCTTGCTCCCTTAGCAACAGTCTGGTAGCAACAGTCCTCAGATAAAAACTTACTGCGAAGGAGGATTTTCTGTGGAGAACTGATTATATAAAATAATCAGTTGTATTGTAGAACTCATTATATACAATACAGCAACACATTAATTGTCATAATTAAAATACATGACACTCTGGATGAAAAGAGTGGAACATTTTGAATTTGAAAATTGCATGCACTAGTTTAGTTAATAATTACCGATATCTTTGTTAGCCAATGAATACCGTATGCTTTGTAACTCCTATATAGCTCCTAGTGTCTTACCAGGCTTGGAGGATGCGAGGTGACGTTCTGGTAAAAGCATAGGCCGTGAAAGCGACGGAGAAAAAGCAAGGAGAATGCAGCAAAGGGAAGGAGACAGGGTTAAGAAAGCAAGTGGAACGGTGGGGCAGTGGGAAACTAAGAAAAGAACCTGAGAAACAAGAAAGTGAAGGGGTATTCCAACACATCTGTGCTATAAGAAATGCAAGGCAAAACCTTCAAAGTGAAATTTTACATTGCAGAAGCATGCTTTCTCCCTTCCCCTTCCCCTTCCCTTCCCTTCCCTGGTTATAAACTTTTCAGAGCAGCTGGAGGAAATCAACCTTCTGTATGCTTGAATGACTCTCTGGGCAATACAAATGAGTCATCAATGAGTTTAGTGTGGAGCAGCAGAAAGATGATACTGGAACAAAATGTTCCAGTGTGTATTTGTGTAGTGTCTAGCATAATAGGCCTCTGCTCCTGACTGCGGCCTCTGGGTATTCCAGTGATGTAAATATTAACTAATAATAATAAAAGGACAAGCACTTTATTTGCATCCATGTTGCCATCTGTTGTGTAGACTGAATCAATATCAAGTACATGTTTAGATTAGTTTGCTTTTCTCTAAGCAGTACTCTTCATTCGCTGCAAAGAACCTGACAGTTTTAAAAGCCTTCCGTAAATTATTAGAAGTAACATATGGGTACACTTGCTGATTTCACTACAATTAAAAATACATGTAATGGTAGTCTTGGTCTTAATAGACATTCTTTGAAAAGAAGGTGTCCGGCTACTTATACAGCAGATAGAAGTATTTTTTCTTTGATGATGTAGCGTGACTAATGTAAATTTTGCTTCTCTTTCACAGTATATTAATAAAATGCAGTGCCCAATAATTACTTGTATGTTTGAAAGGACAGAGGAGACCACCAAGCTGGGTGTGGCTGTTGACTAGGCCACTACCCATCTCAAGAAACCGTGCAATGTTTCTTTAGTCCAGAAACGTATATTGACTATCTACTCTATGCACCATGAGACACAAAAACCTCCCAACAAAACTTTTGAGCTGGTGTAAGATTTACAGTATATAAAACCAAAACCTGCTATGTGCAATTAAAGAAAAGAAGAAAAGATCAAAAACATATGCATCTTAAGTCTCTGCACCTTTCAGGAAATTCTTAAGTAAATGCCCAGTTTATTTTTTTAATTGGACCACACCTCTTGTTTCAGGGGAAGGCAGAGAAAACACTTGTTGTCACTGACAGCCCAAACTAAGGGAAATTTGTGTGCAAATCTGGTGAGTGGTTTAACCTGACCATATGGCAAAGACATCAATGAAATTATGAATAAGAGCATCAGCACATTATTTATAATTTTTCTTTACACACAGACACGCAAGTAAACAAGAATTCTGCTAAGTGATAAATGAATAAATAAGGTGGATTTTTGCCTGAAGTAAACAAAAACACATTGGCAAAAAAAAGACATCACAAATAAGCTGTGATTTTATATTTGACAGTTGTAACTTAGTTTTAATTATTCATGGTAATACTTCAAAGAGCACTAGCAGACACAGTGCCAATGTTTAAAAACCATAACGACCTACAAAACTATAGGTCTTCTGGCCTGACATTTATCCTGAGAAAAATAATTGCTGAACTTCGAATATGAGATGCAAATATTAAAAACAAAACAAAACAAACCAAAACAAAATACAACAAACCAAAGAAAACCAAAACCACCACCCAACTTAAATGGAGTTATATCATTAACACCAATCAACATTGATTTAAGGCTAATAGAGTCTGACAAGCTAGCCTGTTACCTGTGTTTGGGGATTTTGGATATTCAGTTGATAAAGGTAAGAGTGTTGTTTAGGTTTTTTGTGAAGTGGTTGTCTTTTAGTTGGGGGTCTTTTAGTTAAGAGATTAGAAAGTGTAGTTGTACTGGGTTTGGCTGCAATGGAGTTAATTTCTTCATAGCAGCCCATATGGTGCTGTTTTGGATTTGTGACCAAAACAGTGTTGATAACACAGGGATGTTTTAGCTACTGCTGAGCAGTGCTTACACAGTATCAAAGCCTTTCCTGTTTCTCACACTGCCCTGCCAGTGGGTAGGCTGGGGATGTGCAAAAAGTTGGGAGAGGACACAACTGGAACAGCTGACACCAGCTGACCAAAGGGATACTCCATACCATATGATATCGTGTTCAGGAATAAAAGCTAGGGAAAGGAGGAGGGAGGAGGGGACATTCAGAGTTAAGGTGTTTTGTCTTCCCAAGCAGGGATTATGCATGATGGAGCCTTGCTTGCCTGAGAATGGCTGAACACCTGTCTGCTGGTGGGAAGTAGTGAATGAATTCCTTATTTTGTTTTGCTTGTGTGTGCAGTTTTGCTTCACTTATTAAACTATCTTTACCTCAACCCATGAGTTTTCTTGCTTTTCCCCTTCCAATTCTCTTCTCCATCCCACTGGGTGGGAGTGAGTAAGTGGCTGTGTGGGGCTTAGCTGGGGTTAAACCACAACATATAACATATATGGTATACATTAAATGCAACAAAAATGTGGTAGGACTTAGTGATTTTAAGTAATGATTTTAATTGATGAATCACCATCATCAAAATATCATCAAGACTAGCATTACTCGTACTTGTTAACCAATGATTATGTTTTAGACCACTTGAAATAGTTTTCTCCAAGACAGTGTCTGGGGATGGCGAGAGACATGGGTCTCTTTCAAGGGCCCGTTTTAAAAAAGGTTATGTGAATTAGACCTAACCTGGTGCTGCTGCTGTTGTCATTCTTCCAAGAGTATCATCAGCTGGATTTTCACTCTCAAATACTTGTTTGTCCTCAGGTTAGACTCAGGGCATTCACCACATACTACAAAATGTTTCATGGTATAAAATCACCCTTCTCATTGGCTGCAAAATGGTCCTTGCATTACTTCAGATACTTGACCTGAATTTTTTTCTCTAAGTAGTAGTGGTGGTTATGCCTTGGGGTTAGATGGATGCCACAGACTGTGAATGTAGCCAATCTGCTGTACAAAGGCCTAGATTTAAACAATCTTGGCATTAGTCAGTCCATAAAACTTGGCTTGGGGAACAGAGATCTGCCCTTGTCCACCTCATGTGTAGATATGGTCTTGGATTTCTGCACCCATCTATTTCACGTTACTATTGCAATATTGAATAAAACATGACTGATGAAGACTGGGAAATATTAAATAATGGAAAGACAGACATGTTGCTAGAAAGTTATATGGATGCTTCTAAACTAGAAGCAAGCAAACAGACTTGTGTTATAGTATGTCCAAATGTGTGGTCACACACTGAATAAATTGGAAGATAAGAAATTATGTTCCAGGGCTATGTGAGTAGGAAAAATAAATTCAGTTGTCAGAGGGTTCATAGTCTGTATGTAAACTGCCATTAAGACACTTGAACTGGAAGAACTGATCTGAGTATTGCATATACAAGCAGGACAATACTGAGTTAGTATTGGGACTGCACTCTACATTCAGCAATGGTGGTGTAGAGAGTACAGTGCAGTCTCTTCCTACTGTCCACATTTCAGATAGATGATCTCTGTGACCACTTCTTGCTTTATAAAATAAGATGTTCTAAAATATTGTAAAAGTAAAAAGATCTTAGTAATATTCTGTAAGTGAAATCACTGTGGCACCTGGTTGTTAAAAAACTAGAAATGGGTGGAAATGGCTGAATTTTGTGTGCAAACTCTGTTATGAATGCTATAGCAAAAATTAGACACATTAGAAGGGTTTCTACTGGTATGTATATTTTATTCCTGAGTGGTAAATTACTTTTGAGTCATAAGTCTAAATTCATCTGTTATATATTTCCCCTCCTACGTAGTCAGAAATTTTTCCAAAATCATTGGACAAGTAGATGCTTTCTAAGACAGCTTCTCATTACTTTCTCATCTAAGATAGATCCACGTAAGGCCAGGGCAGATTTATTGTACTGTAGGGGATGAAATAGGTGAATTAATGGGTATTCCACACCATTAATTTCTCTGGGGAAAGACCAAAAATTATTCATAAGGTCGTCTAAATTAGAGCCCTTCCCATTAAACTCACTTGGAATCTTTTTTACTTGCTTTCATTCTGCTGATGTATAAAGGACTGTAAATTGGTGCAATCATTATGCCAGGAGGCAAGATGAAGGTGTAAGCACTAAAAGTAAGTTGGGAGCCTATTTGACTTGTATTGTCTTTAGGATCCCTGGTGTGCAAACTCGTGCAAATCAGCTTTCTTCTGTCCACTTTAAAGGAAATTCACAACTGTGTATCCATACAAAAAATGCTCATATGTAAAATAAACTCGGTTTGTTGGCACAAGGCTTAAACTGGCATCACTTTCCAATGTATCACATACAAGTCATTTCATAGGTTCATGCCTTCTAAGGCCAGAAGAGATCATCTTAATCATCTTGACAGACTTAACTTGGGCCATGGGACTCTGAACTAATTTTTGATTCAGCTGTAATAGATATAACTGAAGGAATAAAGTGACAATCGTTGTTATGACTTTCAGCCCCTTGCACACTTTCACAATGAAAATGCAAAGTCCAAAATTAAACTCTCTGTCAATAAAACTTTCTTTTCTTAGCTAGCTTTCCTGAATTTGCAAGTGTCTGTAAGGTATGTGCTGAAAAGTACATAACTGGAACATGGATTTTAAGAGAAAAATATACAATTATATTTTAAAATTTCCACTGAGAAAAGAAAACATCAAACATAAAGCCTGGGAAAAATTAATTATTAAAAAAGTACTTATTTCCACAGTACCAGTAGAACCTAAGGACAAGTCAGTAAGAGTAGATGTAAGAGAATTTGATGTATGTTCACATGTCTTGACCTATAATTACCAAATGCAGCCTCTTGAATTTCTCTGATGAAAGATGTAAACATCTATTCTTATGCTGGAGCAATTTTTCTTTTTTTCAGTTCATGACCAAAATAATTCTGGGATGAATTAAAGGAGGAAAGCTAGCTCAATAGTAAAAGGGAATACGTTGCTTTCTACTATTCCTTTGCATTGGTATGGGTATGAATCTTACCCACTGACTACATGTATGATTGTGTTTAGTTGGAACATAGAATCATAGAATCATAGAATGTGTTGTGTTGGAAGGGAGTTCTAAAGGTAAGCTAGTCCAACCCCCCTGCAGTAATAGCGTAATTCATCCATAACATAATTCATTCATAACATAATTCATTACATTATTTTTTTTTGCCAGAATTACAAGTGTTCTGGGAACTCTGTTTCTTTAAACTCAGAGAAAAGGCAGAAGAGCTGTGTTCATGTTCACATCCTCAGCCAGAGCAGTTAGCACTGAAAAACATGACCTATAATCCAGACTTTGGAATGGGGGATTTTATGTTTGCTTGTTGTCAAGGTGGCCTATTCTGATGCTACATCTTGACAGCAATTGTTTAAGATGGACAAGGGGCACAGAGCATCTGTTGTTTATAAAACACAGTAACTGCAACAGAGAATGACTTCGGGGACATCATGAGAAGCAGAGTAATATCCCCTCACTGCAGAGATAGTGGAAGACAGGAGCTTGCTTCAGAATAGGTATTCAACAGGATAATACTGAAGATACTTAGGGAAAAGAATACAGAATATGGCTATGAATCAGGCAAAACACAGACCCAAAATAAATGCAACACCATGCTGCTAGCAGGCAAAGAGACCTGCAGTGTTTGCCTAGTAAATAAGAATATGTTATGAAAAAGATGTGTTCTAGAGAAAGTTCACACTTTTCTTTCTCATTGTAGCTACTACAGGGTATGGTTAGATATATGATAAGAAGAAAAAAAACAAAAAAGAGATGGTCTATCTGCTCAAACTATTTGTCTGGATTTCCCACTTGATTAGTATAGGTGTTGATGACTATAATTTGAGTAAATCTCAAATGAACAAAACGTTTAGTGAAACAAGGGTAAATACGGCATACTGCAGACTTGACTTTCTACCTTGATTTCAGTCCTGCCTCATCACTCTAGACCCGTCCAGAAATTGCTGGTCTATGTCTGACCCTGCTTGCTGTCTCCAGACATGATCCTGAACCTGGCTTGACAATGATTTCCCAGCTTGACCATGGATGTTCCCCATCGCTACAGATGTGTGTAGAGATCTGAACTCTTGGCTGATCATGGTTATCATCAGCAGACCTGTTCTGCTAGTCTAAAACCAGGCATTTCCAACTTTGCAGAGTGTGGGTATGATAAGAACAAAAAGATTTTGAGAATTCTACTGCAGTGATAGCCTGCCTGCAAATCTCTCAAGAAAAGATATTGAAGTGACAAGGATAAAATAAAAGGCATGAAAGGAAAGGGGAACCAAGTCTCAGCAACTTAAAAGTTGTGACTGTACCTACAAAAAGGAAACTGAGCAACAGTTAGAGGCTTTGTCAAGTGTATCAGGTGGCCAGCAGCAGCAGCTGCCTTTTTTCTGCACAATGGCTGTCAATGAATGACCTGTCACAACCCCTCGCCCTTTTACTAAACTTGTGTCTATCAGTTGCAGAACTCCATATCTAGCTTTACAGTGAATTGGGGTAAAATAAACTTTGGGTCCTCTTTACAGGTGATATTAAATAATTATTAAAATAATGCCACAGGCAACAGCATTACAAAAAGGGGGGTCGTGCATGAGCTGTTTTCCCTTTATGGTTAAGCACAGTAGTAACAGCTGGAGGACTTCAACCTTCTGTATGCTTGAATGAGTCCATGCGCAATACAAATAAGTGATCAATGGGTTCAACATGCTGCAAAAGAGTAATAGGATTGAAAAGCCGTAGGTACTAGTAAACACTGTGACATCTCATTAGTCTTCTATGGAAAGACTCGTTACCATCATGAAATATTACAAGGAGCACAGAACAGGTAAACGGCTTTAATACCTGTTTTGATCATTCCTGCTGAACTAGCTTTTAGAGAAAAAATATGCAACATGTAGTAAAGCTCTTTGAATGAGATGGGGGGGGGCTTATGAGAGCTCTGCCAAAGGGCTGTCACAATTGCTAGTAAAAAAAAGGCCAGATGACACCTCTCAAACTACTGTTCCGAGGACTCCTGGCCAAGGGGTGAGGCTGACCTCTACGCTGCTACACACAGCTTTTCACAGATAAGGTTGCACAGATATATCTAAGTGCTTTAGAGAAAGAGGGAGAAAATAAAGAGACATCAGAACTTACCCCAAAACATTAAAGACTACCCAGAAAAAAATGGTTTAAGAGAGAAATTAATATCACCCCTGTTTCTTTTAATATTGGCAGGATTTTGCTTTGGGGTGTTTTTTGAGGGGATGGGGGGAAAATCGGGCTAACCTTTTTTGTTCGCCTGGTTTCCCATTCTAGAAGACTACCTTAGCAAACAGAATATAGCTATTAAATGTCTTCTAGTTGTACTCACAATTTTTGCTGGCATTTTAGTGAAATACGCTAGAAATATGTTTACTGCTCACATAGCAAATATTTGAGAGAGTAAATTATGAATTTTTAATCTAAGATATTTCCACCAGATACCTGACTTCATTTGCATTTATCCATTCATTGAACAAAATTTATATGTCAAGAAAAACAATATTGCATTTGAATAAACAGTTCAAATGAGCAATTTAAAATCCATCGTATTGAGAGAAAATATGTAGTGAATAGTTGCAGGTAATGAATATAGTTGAGAAAATATTAAGCTACTTGTGGGCACTTGACACAAGGAAAAGAGGCTAAATGTTATTAAATTATTCACTGGGAATCATTTGCTCTTCCACACTCTCCCAAGTCACTCTTATTTTGATCTGATCATATAGTGCCAACAGAGCCTGCAGTGCCAGAGGAGTGTCTCATCCTTAAAAAATAAGGGGCTTTATTATTTTTGTCTCATTTTAGTGGTAAGCATTAAAGTAGCAGGAATGTCTACTGACAAACAGGAATTTTGTATTGCTCAGGGCACTGTCAGTAAGAAGAGGCTATCTCTATTTAGCACTAATAAGTAGAGATTGTACTTCATAAAAAGGAAGAGCAAAAGTTTTTTTTCAATTGTGAAGGCCATCTTTTACCTAAATGCTTAATGGATGGATGGAGATAGAAGGTTTGAATATATGGTGGCAAGATGGGGAGAGAAAATATAGTTACTATGTCATGAAACTTTATAAGGTAAAAAGAAAAAAGAAAAAAAATCCAGAAAGCTCTTGTACATTGGTATAAAATGTTATAAGTGATAATAATCACTATTTCCTTGAATTCCTATTACCCTCTAAAGCTTGGTACCTGCTCTGGTGGGATTAAACTTTGCCTCATATCATCATGGAAGAGAAATCACTTAAAATTAAGTAAGACTGAATTCAAAGGAAAAGGATGCATGTTGAAAGGATAATTAGCTATTACCTATCCCATGTACATTTTCCCCAGATACACAGGGGAATATGTACTCCTAAACTTCTCCTAGCTTGAATATGTTTCCTCACTGCCCGCTGTGAGTACATCTCTGGTGTTAATCAGTTTCAGTTCCAAGTTCCCTCCGGTGTGCAGGTCCCCTGCCGCTCCAGATTGCATGAATGGTAATTCATGCTGAAGCTCACAATGCATCAAGCAGCTAACCTCCAAACATATCCAGAAAACATTTCTAAAAGGTGTGGTAGACGAGAGTGAAGCAGGTTGTTTCCTCCCTTCAATATTGTCCCGACCTCATACATGCCTTAGCTACGCACCCCTGGGCGTCCAATACATGGCCTCACTTGCATGCTGTAACCACTTTGGTGAGCTGCAGCAGAGCCCTCACATTATTCACTTTGTCCTGGAGAGAAAGAAAAAAAGAAAGAAAAAAGATCGTTACACCTTACCTACACGAGCCTCAGAAAAGATCCAGCACCGATTTCCGTGTGTTGTGGATATAGCCAGACTGCTTTAGTGAACTATTGCTCAGCGGTGTGGACCACTATTCTCTACCTCTTGGTCTGTAGGCAGGGAGCAGTCTCGGGGGTGGGTGCCTTTAGCAGTGTAGATATAACCTCCTGCGTCCTTTCAGGGCACAGGTCTCTCTCTGTCTGTTTTTTTGCTCCTCATAAGCAGGATGCAACGCTGCTTGGTGTCATTGCTCCTGCTCAGCCTCTACTGTCATCAAACATAGCAATACATTCTGGGTTTACAGTCAATCTTCAGAGACACATATAAAGATGTCAAGCTTTGCTAATGGAAGACCAGATCACGTAATACAATAAATACCTGCACGCGCTCTTCTGTCTCAGTTTTATCATGACTCGTGAGCATCCTTATTTTCTGGGAAAAAGCTTGTAAAAGAGCCCAAGACCCTTCTTTGTTTTTCTTCTGGCATACAATATTTCCTCCAGGCCATTAAATAACTTCACATTTCTGAAGCAGACTTTCTCCTTTCATTGTCTTTCTCTCCCCAGTCGTACAAGACTATATGTGAACTGACTAACCCAGGGGAAATTCTCACGTACATAATGGAAAGAGATCTACATGCCCTTGTATCACTGATGCCTCGGTTGCTGTGGATGAAAGTTAAGTTGATGGCTAGAGAAAGCTCCTGTGTTCTTCATCAGGTCCCTTCCTATGGATAACTGGTGGACAAGGACTATGAGGTTTATTATGGAGTTCACCCATCCTTGAGAGAAGAGTCTCAGCAAACCTTTCTGTTTTAATTGTCAACCGACTTTTTCAGATAATTCTCAGACAAGTTACCAAAGCCTTTACAGGGTAATCTGTTACCAAGTAATGATATCTTTGACACTCAAACTTAAAAGAAAAATATTCTGGGTTGCACGCATCTCTTTGTTGAACATTATCCCATTTAAGTCATCAAAGTTTAATGACTCTTGTTGTCTGCTCTGTGATAAAAGCAAGAATTTCTCATAACACCACCTGTGGGATTTAGCTCAACGCTGAGCTGAAAGTCAGCAGAAAAGACATGCAAGGCCCAGGTTCAAAGTGATGTTTGCAACCTGACACTTAGTACTGGCACTATGTACTAGCACTGAATATGAAACATAGCCCATAAACTGTAAATAGACTGACTTCTTAACATCCTCATATATTCACTGGTAAAACTATTTAATATGCATGTAATGCTTTATGTTGGAGCATATATGCTTTTATTTTGAAAATCAGCTGTGTAAAATTAACATTTAAAACTCACGAATGGGTCAGTCACTTCTGAACATTTTGAATTCTCTGAACACTTGTAGATGGGTTTTTTCTTTATGATTCTTATAAAAAACCCTGTAACTAGCTATTATGTTCTAATATTTGAAGTTTAGGGTTCAATCTGTCACCTGTTGAAGTAGGCAAGGATGTCTAGGGTAACAACAGGTATCTCATTAAGGAGATTAAAGGAAAAATTAGAAATAACCTTTAAAGGAAGAAATACCAGTTTAACATCTTTCTTTCCCGCTGCTCCCCATGTATATAGTTCACGCTAATTTCCTTAAGGTACCAGTCAGTATTTCACAAGAAATGCCTTGACAGAGAGAAGGGTATCAGGTAGCCTTTTTACTCTTGCTGTGGCACTTCCTTTTTACCCACTCTCTGCTATATATGGCTCAATTATCATTTCTGAGACTAAACTGTATCAGGAGATGGAAAACTAGAAACAACTTTCATTTGTAATATCTATAAGACATAATGTCTTCTGAAAACTGCAAGTGGAAGTACGTGCTGCTGAGAAGCTTTGCCCTGTATTAAAAGAGTATGATGAGTGTCCTCTCAGGAGCTTAGTCCGGCAGTCACTGGAATAAACGGGAATGTTATTTTTTATTTAACCAGGTGCATGTTCAGTCCTCATCAATGAAATGTAGAGCAGCACAGTTCTGTGTCTGACTGCAAAAAGGCTTTTTAATCAGCACCGGTAGACAGCTATCTCCTCGTCCTTCTTCAGACATGGAATTTCACATTCCTCGGTGTCAGTGCCAGATTCTCTCCTCAGATTCAGCTCTAGTTCAAGCACTTCATCAAAGCTTCAACCCTTTGAATTTACAGTTTTCTTCAGAAGCACAGTGCAGGTGCAATGATAGGAGTGAAAACTTGGACAAAGCTATTATCTGAGTATTAGAGATGAAATGTATAACCTTTAGAACTGATCTTACCTCCTGTCATCTGGAGGTCAAGTAGTAGGGTCATAGGATGGAAAAAGACCTGGAAATAAATCCAGTTCAAACCCTATGAATTGTAGGTTAGTGTCCCATACAGGGTCTACAGAACATCTACTTTATGCGACCTTGTGTGTCACAGACCACATAGAGCTTTCTAGCATCCTGTCACGAAGTGAACATTCACGGTAAAAGATCAAAACTCTCGACCATACAGTACTTCAGAAAGAAAGCAGAATCCCTATCCGTGTCCAGGATTCCTGCAGTCAGAAGAAATTTGAGAGGCAGAATTTTCGCCATGGGCTTTTACCCACATATAGCCCACATGTAGCACTTCCATTACACAAGCTCCTCAGCTTATACTTCTCTTAAAGTGGCTTATTATTTACGTGCTATACAAGGAAAGTACTTCCTTTGGATAGGGAAGGAAGTCCCCTTCATAGGAAAAATTGCTTAATGCCTCCCAGATGTGTAAGAAAAGGGAAAAATGATAGCTCATTTGGGGCAGGGTTTATGGCTACGGCTTAGTGAGATTATTAGTTCTCTGAATCAAGAGTTGTCTGCCCTGTCTTTCTTCATTTTCATTTAAAACCCCATAGACTAAAATGAAATGTATTAGGCTGCGCATGCCAAATAGCAAAAGGAGAGGGATTTAATAATCTTTTTAGTGTCTATCAAATATATGTTATTTTAAAGAATCCCTGTTTCTTGGGCTGTCTTTACTGTTCTTTTATCTGATATTCAGTGCCAGTTGATTTGTTTGTGGGAGGGGATTTTAAAGGAAAAATAAAGCTATTTTTCTGTGTCAGCTTAACAAATATGATCTGTATGCTGTGAATAGTAATCATTAAAAGGATCTGTCATTAAAAATTGATCTGAGATGGGTTTTCTTTGTTAGTCTTTTGATAGGAGATAGTAATTAGAATTGTTTGAAGAAAGATGAGTGATACCATGGAATGAAATATGCCATATTGATTTAGGAAACCATTGAAGAACGCAGAAGTGGGGTTTTTTTCCTATTTTTCACACTTGCATGGAGGGCATCCCCTTAGCTGAAAATATGATTACCATCAGCTGATCACCAAGGAAGCTTACATAACACTTCCTTGGTGTTTAAATGACTAAGCTACAAGAGTTGAATGGTTTATTGAATTAGAAGGGGAATTGTAAACATGACTTCAAATCTCTGCACAAAGTTCTTTAATGGTACAAGGAACTTGTAGACTAAATCAGCTGGTTAGTACTGATTGCTCCAGTAGTCCATTAAGTGTAAGCAACTACAACTATATTCAAATATTGATATGGCTTAATTTGAACTTGAAGAGGAAGAGTAGGTTAGTAAAATTTGTCCAAAGCACCTCAGACTTTCAAAAAATCTGCAATCACAGGAGACCTCAGGATTCGTATCTTGACAAGAAAAATAACATCTTAAATTATTTTTAGGACTCCTTCCATATGATGCATAAAACAATATCAGTTCTGGTTAGAACACAAATGTAAATACAAGGGAGAACTGCAAGATTATTTGTGTAAAACTGGATACATGCATTAGAGCTATTAGAATGCTCACGGCTTTTTCAAATGTTAGAATCCTCATTAAAGTATCCTTGACTTAATTCTGTTTAAAAAAAAGAAAGTTGCAATTGACACTCTAATGCTGCCTTACTTAATCTTCATGTATAATTTATTCATCATACACTGCCATTGCTAAATCATTGTAAGAGGAGCATCACTGTAGTTAGATCATTATGTATTTCCAAGAAAATGTATTACCCTAGAGAGAAGAAAATATTTTTAGCTTTCTTATCTTAATTTTTTTTCCAGTGATCTCTTTTTATCTCTCTTCATCTTTTAAGCTCTCATTCAGAAAAAGCTTGGCAATTGCTACATTTAAGCATATACTTAGAATGTGGTTAATTATTTTGCTAAACAGTGATATTTTCACAAGTTAAGGCCTCAGAGAACTGTCTACACTTGCTCTCCTTGGTGTAAGTCACTCATCATACCTTTATCATTTCTGTGTGACACTACAACTGTACTGAAACTGCAATGTAGATTGGCAGACCTGTACTACCTCTTCCCCAGGTAACACAATTAAAAAAAAAAGAAGTCACATGACTAGCAAACCCACCCGTTAGGCTTATATTTATGTCTGTGAGTGTGGGTGGGCGGCAATACTCTTACTTAATTTGTCACCAATAAGGTTGTGTATTTAGTTTAAGCTCGACAGCTGGGTGAAATTCAGTTCCCCAAACCTTTTATCTAGTGGCATTTTAAACACCTTGTGTCGCTTTCAGCAACATCTCCAAAGAGGTCTCCAAAGGGGTCTCATTTTGTCATGTTCACCAACAGCATCTTGATGTCTCAGGTGTCCTAGAACACTACAAACAGAGCATAATGCATATTTTGAGGCAACTGACTCTTTGACTCTTCAATAGGGATGAATTACCTTCTGGAGGAGTTCTCTTTATTCATGGAATAAATAGAGTTTGGGACAACTACTTTGGGCATGGTGACTAAATTTTACGTGACTGAAGTCAGGTGAAATAATTTCTTTTTCATGCTTCAATACTAACTGGATTAATAATCAGTCTCTGCTCTGTGACATAATTATATGTTCTATGAATAATACTGAAAAGTATGTGAAATGCAGTACATTAAAACCTACAGTAAGGTATATAAAATATAAATATGAAGAATAGTGTGTATAATACTATAAGTTTCGATCTGTATGCAAGTTGGAGGGTGATTTTGGTCTTCAACTTGTAATGGCTATGTTTTGTTGCCCAGTTTACTGGCTTATAATATAGCACTTTCTCTAAATCTATGTTTCTTACCTTCCTCAAAGTCCGAAAAATTAAAGCATGAGATTTACATTGGAAAGTACATCAATTACCTGTGATAGTAAAGATAAGCCTATGTAATTTTTATATATATGTGTTCTAAGAACTTTACAGAGAATACTTCATAAGCCAGGGAAAAGGGGATAGAACAGCAAAAAAGTATGATTTCTTTTTGCTTAAATTTGTAATATTTTTTCAGTGCTTTATGGTACCTGTGTTTTAACATTATGTTTTTGCAGTTTTGTTTTATTACTTGGTAGATGATCCTGACTTAAAAGTCTAGGTCAATACATGGTATTTGAACTATACCTGAAAGCTACATGATGGTGATTAAGAGTAGGAGAAAGAAATAAGTAAGTGAGGTGTTGGTACTTTGCATAAGAGTGTTAAAGTTTTATTAATCTTCCTTTAGAATACTACGATGTCCTGGCTTTCAAATTTCTTATTTCTTGCGGAATGCTCTGATAAAGTTTTTTTCTAAACTAATGGAGAGACATACCTGAAAATTAATGTCAATGATTTTTAAGGGACTTTGGTTATTTTTAGTAAGAGAAAACTTAATCTAATATGTCTATTTATAACTAATTCTGTCTTTTAAAGTATTCTCAGGCAGGAAGATGCTCCAAAGGCCTGCTTTTGCTGAGCACCTGCTAAACAAAGGCTCTGACAACAGCCCTGCTCCTGAGAACCTTTTAAGCTCTGCTTCTTCCCTGCCCCTGGTAGTTCTGTCTAGTCCTGTAAAGCTCATAAAGTCCTCACTCCTCAGTGAAGACAGGAGAATAAACCACATTTGCCTTTTCTATAACATGCTGTTTTGGGGATATGCTGTTCTGAAATACATTAGGATAATGTAACAAATGCAAATTACCACTGATTTTACAGCCTCTCAAATCTCACAAATGCCTTGTCCAATTACCCTCAAACTTTCTAGGGAGAAAAAAAAAATCACCTTCTTTCAGAACACCACACAAGAGAAATTTCTAATAGAACAGTCTGATGTTAAAATTAGATGGAAGGGCCTAATTGAGCTTATAATGGAAGGTACTTACAACCTTAGCCATGGAATGACTACCACAGCTCCATAATACCGTCTATTTCAGAAAATCAGAAAGCTTTAGACAGACTGCCTGACAGAGCATTCAGAAATGGAGGGCAAAAATACTAGCCAAGACAGGTCTGCGTTTATCACTATGCTGATATTGACACTTATTGTATATCAAGAAAAAAAACCACTATTATGTTGACTAACTAAACAATGCCCACATTTGTGTTGAGAATCTATGAAAGCCAAGTACTTTGGGGACTGTGTTTACTAAACCCAGCTGAGTTATTCTGTGTTTTTGGTTATATAACACATGGCAAAATAGGATAAGAATCTGTCCTTAATTCATCTATTAAAACAGTTATTTTTCAGCTTTCAGCTAAAGGCACACCCACTTTTCTTAGCTGGACCAGCTCCGTATTTATACACACGCACGCACATTTGTTTTGTAACACATCCGAATGTCTTGGGCAAAAGCTTTGACAGTGGGAGTAAATAGCTTCCCTCCTACACCTTTATGTCTGAAGTTTGGCCTTGGGAGACTATTTTTATGCAGGTAATCAGACCTGCATTAATTTCACTTAAATTTAGACACCTAACCTACGTTGCTAAATTACAGCCAGAGGTGCCATAGGTGATTCAGATCTCCACTGACTGCGTGAGGAGCTGACGGGACCAGTGCTTGCTTTGGTACCTAAAACTAGCTGGGATAAACGGTATTCGCTGTGCCTAGTTCTGCCAAGTCAGGTGAGGCGTTAATAGGAAGAAAGCAGAGTATTGACTCCACTCACCAATGCAGTGGCCAAGACAGCTCCGTCTTGTGAAAGGAATTGCCATTTTCTGCTGGATTAAGCGAACAGAAATTTAATATCCTGTTGACCGAGCTGAGAAGCATGGATGCGCATGTCAAAGCATCTCTTTCTCACAGTGTCCTCCAGAATTACTGACCTAAAGACACACTGCTCCCTTCTCAGTTTTAAACTTAATCTTTAACATGTTTTTAGTGCAATTTTCTTTTTCCTTTTGCGTTGTTTTTTTTTTGTTTGTTTTGTTTTCTTTGATTTTGGCTTTTTTCCCTTATTTTAAAGGCAAACGGAACTGAGGAAAGATGCAGCCTGTGGAAGTCTGGTAACTTCTGGGCTGCATGTGATGAAGGACATGGGTTTAACTGTTTAAATATCTACACAGTGGTGACTGTGATGGTCTCTCTGTTGTAGCTGAACATTTCTAGTGGGTTCAGTGTACTGCTTGTAGCTTGTGAGCAACTAAACAAATGAGACTCTAAGTTAGCTAGTTAGTCAGTTTTATTCAGGCACTACACTGTTTCTATAACAGAGTAGTACATAGATTTCATGCTCCTTGGATTTCATTAATTTCCTGGTTTATATTTCAGTACTTGATTTTTTTTAGGCGAAATTCAAATCAGCTATAGGTAAACAGAGAATGTTTTTCACAGTAATACCAACCAACAGTGGGTCAAGAGTAAGACTAATTGTGCCTTGAAGAACGCCTGTTTCTCTCATTGACTGTAAAGGGTGACAAATCTGTTCAGCTAAGATGTAGGTATCTATACTGTAGACCTATAAAACTGATTGAGGTGGGATCACATCCTTACTGAGAAACAACTTTTGGTTCAGAAGTCATGTGAGATGTTTTGTTCTCCCCTCTGTTTCCTTGCAGGTGAGGTGTGCGTGCTTTCGTGTCAGACAGAGGCTGAATACCACTTTTGACACAAGTTCAGCCATTCTGAAAGGCTGGTTTTCTATGAGGCCTGAATTTGCGCTGAGGTATTGAGTGCTAGTTTGCTGATCCCCAGTTATGAACTAAGCCAATTACTTTGTCTCCTTCAGCAGGACCACATTTTTTTTGTGTGTGTATAACAACAGAGAGAGCATCAGTGATGCACATCTGGTAGAGTTCAGATGGTGCAAGTCCTTTTTTCCTGTTTGCAGCCTATGTCTGTGCACTGGGTGCGGGTACTCAGGTGCTGGCAGGGGAGAGCTGCAGAGATAACCTCTGTGAAAAAAAATGCTGTGTGGCAGTGAGGAGTGAGGAAAAAAATATGAGAGAAACAGCCCTGCAGACACCAGGGTGAGAGAAGAAAGAGAGGAAGAGATGCTCCAGGAGCAGAGACTTCCCTGCAGCCCCTGGAGAACACCACACCAGAGCAGGTTTATCCACACATCAGCAACAAAGGAGTGAAGCTGAGCCTTGAAAAAAGGCGAAAGTGTTGCTTTATTTTTTTTTTAATTTGTTTCTCACCATCCATCTCTATTTTAATTGGCAATAAATTAAATTCATTTTCCCCAAGTCAAGTCTGTTTTGCCTGTGGCAGTAATTGGTAAGGGATTTCCCTGTCTTTATGTCTACTCATGAGGTTTTTCACCTTATTTTCTCCCCCTCAATGGCATCAATACATCAACTTTCTGTCTGTGAAGTTGCAGTTCCTTCTGATTCTCTTCAATGCCAATAGGGATCCCTCTATTAAAATATACGGTAGATTCCCGGTTAGTGTAAGTCAGTATAGACCTTTGTCATGGAAATAATTTTTGAGGCAATTTCTGTCCATATAGATGTCATCTCTGAAGCTGCATTGAATTTGAGGTAGTGACAAAGACAGATGTGTAAAATATGTTTTTCCTTAAATATAGCACTTTTTTTTTTAAAATGGATATCTCTTTTTGTGGGGATATGAAGCATGTCTCTATTGTGGTTAATGGAAACAAAAAGAATGAACTGCCTGTTAAAATTTGAGATAATTTTAATAATTAGTGGTACTTTAACTTGTCAGAAAATAGAAAAAGTCCAGAAATTTTAAGAAGAAGTAGCTTTCATTTATATTGTTTGGACAGAAATTTTGGAGTCTCTTCAGCTGGAAGTACTGCATTTATTTTTGTTATGCTGATTACACTGTAGATCTCTCCATGCCATGACACTCTCAGCGTGGGTCTGTTCTCAGCCTCGTTGTTCTGCTCTTAGGTAATTCATTCCTTCTTTAATTTTGCTGACTCCCATCTCTGAACCCACCAGACTAATTTATCTCTGGATATGGCACTGCATGTTTTGTTATGACAAAAAAGAGGAATTACTGATGGTCACAGCTGGTAGATTTCTGTTGGAGGAAGATTGAGAAACTAATTCAAGAAAGCAGCAAGTAATGCTTTGAAATGTAGTGAAGGCTATGGACCTGGACTAAATAAACAACAGTACACATGTTACTAATGTCTTTTCCATTTAGAATTTAACATAAAAGAGTTAAAATTAACACCATTTTATGCAGTGCCCAATAGAGTTTTAATGTGTTTTTTGCATATAAAAAATATCTGTGCCTAGAGAAATTTTAAGACATCTTTATTTCTCCCTAGATCTCTCATATATTTTTTTCAGTTTTATTCTATACTGCATACACCCCTGTCCACAAGTTGTACCTTTGAGAATGTCAGGCCTTGGCTATGTCAATAATCCGTGTGAAAATCATATTTTGTTCCTGAGGCTTACAATTTACAACCACTCAATATTGGTATGGGTTGCAAAAATGTTGAATTCTTGGTTATTTGTATCGTGATTGTGGTGCTTTTAATTAAATATAATTATCAATGTATAATCTGTATGATACATACCTATATGATACATTTACATGACTACATGGTAATTTAAACTGCAGTATGGGAAGTATTCACACCCAGGATGTCACTGAATTGTGGGTTACCTACAAGAGTCCTGAATAAGGAAGGATGTATGAATGGGTTTTGTCAGTATCTGTAGCATGCACCCTCCACCTTCTGTCTCCTTCAGCAAGGCTTAACTAGAATGACTCATAGAACAGCTCAATAGCCTATTCAGATAATTTACCTACACCCTGACACACTTATGTAAGACATGGGATTGTCAGTAATTTACCTGCCATGGTAATTAGTCTGCTGTATTAGCTATAAATATGGCTCATCGTGTATTCACTCATTGTCTATTTAACTCTTCCACAGTCAGCTATTTTTATGGTCTGACCCCTGAAGTTAGCAATACTGCTGATCTTAAACTTCTGTCTTAATAGATGCCTATTTCTCTCTGTCAACAAGACACCTGGTTATAATATTAAAAATATAATTTTTGTTTGTGTCGCCCTCTCAGTGGCTTAAAATTTGAGACTTTCAGGTTGTAGTAGGATGCAGTGCTTCTTAATGATGTGTTTAAAAAAATAAACAAAAAGACACAATGTACTTGATAGCAAATGAGCTGTGATAATATTTTTCTCTTCTTCATCTGTTTTTCACAGACAGTCTTGTAAATTACCAAAGGAACCTGTCCAGGAATTTGAACTCTGAACACATACTCTGTGTTTGTTGCCTGCGATCACCTGTTCTCTGTGTGAGTAGGTGTTTATACACACACGTGTATATATCAGACCAAGAACAAATGGACTAAGGAGATCTTATAATTTTAATAACAGGGACAAATTCAATCGCAGAAATTTTAGTAGCGGAAAGAAAAGTGTTTCCTGCTACCCCTCTTATATCAGTGAAGAACCTTTGCAATATGCTGAAGATGACAGTTCAGTTTCCAAAATTTGGACCCGTGTTAGCACTGCAATTCTTTAATAATTTATACTCAGTATGCATTTAGTCACAGGCAGGAGAAAGAAAACAGCTTTTAGAAAGTCTTGGATACATTACCACAATAATTGTATCAGCAAGGACTTTGGAGCACAGACAAAATACATGAAATAGAGGAACATTCACTATTCACTCAAGAAGCACAAGGGAAAAGATCAATGTTTGCTCAGTAAGGAAGGTCAAAATAGGGAGAAAGTAGAGGGAATTCACTGTCAAGACTGGGGTGCAGAAAATGGAAATTGTTTTTCTGAAGTGCAGTATCTCTAAAAAATCTAGATTCGTTTACAGATGCATTTTGCAGAATGCTGGTAGTTAATAAACAGATGGCTACATAACAGATTTCGGCTGGAGAATACCCATCAAGGGACGGAAGAGTGGAGATATGACCTTGCATTTTGAGGCAGGAGAAGGAGAAAAAAACCAGTGTGCATCCATGCTAAGTACCTAGCTGGAAGCCTGCAAAGTCAACTTGAGTCAGTGAGCTCTGAAGAAGCAGGAGGTGGGCCAGGTAGTTACCTGGTGACTAAACACAGAAGTTACCTTACTATCAACCCAAAAATTCTGGGCTTAAGTATAATTTTTACCATTTTTTTTTAAACACAGAGCTCTTTGCTTCATTAGTACAGCAAGCTGGGTTGTTATATTTCACAGCTGTGCTGAGATTGACAGTAATATTGCAGCAAAATGAATATAGGTTTGTATTTGGGAAGGCAGATACTTAACTCTCTGTAATTAGACTTCAGTAAGGAAGGCAGTTAGTGGTAGCTGTTTGCAACAGTGCTGTGCCAAGGGTCGTGCCTTTCTGAACCAAAAGGACCAGATGCAATCACTTTTATTACTTTTGAAATGTTAATTAAAGAATCTATCAACGTCTTGAAATACTGTTGCAGTAATTATGTCATATTATGAAGATGGCATGAGAAAAGATTTTTTAATCAATATAAGTAGTAGTAATAAAGACTGGACAATATCTCCCTTATAGAATAAAACTGTATATCATATTAGAAAGTAATATACTGTACAGGACATCCTTCTCCTATATTCTAGCAACGAAGAGGAAGTTTTATTCTCCACTCATTGTTTCAGAAATCCTTGTGGTTTTGTCTGATGAGAACGTAGAAGCATGGCCATTTAAAAGTTAAATATGGTAACACTTGGTCAGAGACAGAAAGAAATAGGGCCTATTTCTCTTCAATAACAATAGTTTTCACACTTTCTAAACCCTTCCCTGGGGAACTTCAGAGAAAATCAGATGTGCACCATAATAAAGTAGAAATTTACAGTATTAAGGCTTCAGTGTTTATCATGTTTCTGAGGGCACACTGAAAAATTTATGACAAGTTTTTTCCAACTTAATAGTTGCAAGAAAAAAACCAGAATTTTGTAGTGATGGTTTAGGTACTGATGATAAAAAAAAAAAAAAAAGGCTGATTTAGGCTATTAAAGCAGGAGTGTTCACCATCTGGAAGAGCTATATACTATATAACATCTGTTGATTTCACTCTCCAGAACATCACTGAAATACTTACAATTAAGAAAAGCAGTGACTATGTATAAACATAGTTAACCATTACTGGAAGAAACACCCTATAACAGATGTAATTTTGATACCATGTAATTCAACAATGCTTCATGCAATATTAATGGCCCTTCATAACGTATTCTAATTTTAAAATTCATTACTAAATTATTCAGCAGTCTATAAAACAGATGTATGGCACTGCAGCACCCAAGTTGCTGTATCCATTATAAAATGATATTTTTATAATCTGCATGTAATTTGTCCTTTAAGTCTCATACAGAATCAACGGATTTTTCCAGGTGCTATGACTCACCTTCAGTTTCCTCGCTCCCCTGAAAGGTTTCACTTGTGTTCCCTTATTATCTGTTTCAACATTAAATGTCAAGCTTTTATGGTTAGTTTAATTGGTACTGTTGCTCAGAGCTTGATAGGCATATATTTTAGGAAAACAGAACACAGAGAAAACGTTTTATTTTTCTTGCAATATCTATTTGCATTTGCTGGAGTTTATAAGTAATTTCTTTGTCCAAGCTTACTTGGTCTTTCACTCAGAAAAGGTATGCGCTAGGAACAAACCTTACACTTTTGAAAGACTAATTCGGATTCCTCCTGTAGGTGACAATACAGCCTTGGATGCTCTTTGCACCTTCATCTCCCGTGTTCTGGAGGTAATTCTATGAGCTGGGTTATAATCATGTATGACAGTTTCGGTAGTGGTAGACGAGGAGAGGTGATTTTTTTTCCTCTGTTGTGTTTGAATTGATGACAAGACGACATGACAGAAAGTTTGTTTGAGCTGTTTGCCTTATTACATGGAATAGCAAAAAGTAGAGAGAGAGAGATATTTGTCTAATCATAGTAGCTGAAACGTGAAAGCTGATGAGGTAAAACAGACAAAGCATAAGGGCAACAGGCTGTGCAAAGTACAACATGTATACCAGCAAAGAAGCAAAAAGAGAGTTGATTTTAAAATGTTACTTCCATATCACTTTGAAGTCCAAGCTATGTACCACATGCAATTGCCCCCCAAAAATGCATGACAGTATGCATAAATGGGTCCAAACAAATTCACGTTGCAACTTTACTCAGATTGTTCAGTAAACATGTTTTAACATGCGTTTTTTGACTATTCTGTCTCAGGGTCTGGGGAAGAGCAAGATCAGAGTCTCTAAGTATGCCTAGTTCATTCACAACAGTGATTCAAATCAATTTGTTGTTGATGTACCTGACTTAAGTTTGATCTCCAGATCAACTACTAAGGTGGAAATCTTACTGAGCTGGTATTGTGTAGTGTCTAAATGGATCAAGGAAGCAAGATGGTCTGCAACAGTGAGCCAGTTGTGGGTATCATTAGTAGAGACAGTTTCAAGTTAGATGCTTTGAACCTAGTTTATTTTAAACTACTGTGAGGGCACTATAGACATAATCCTTTTTTAATTGTGTTGGAATGTTTTTATATGACCATGTGAACATTGTTGTTGTCATTCTCCAGAATAGAAGCAAGACGTCTGCAGCAAGGAGGCCAGCTAGAGCGCATTGTGTTATGCAGAACCTGTGCACTAAGTATACCACAGCAAAGATTTGACCCACTTGGCAGTCTACACCTAGAGTAGAAATATGCCTGATGCAGGGTTCAACCTGCGTAATGTCAGAGAATCATCAATTCTATGTCTAAATCTCAATGAATCACCCTACTTCCCCCCCATAGTCACAAGGCAGAAATCGGAAACCTCAGGAGGCTTTTTTTCTCATTTATCTTAGATGCTTATAATTGGGTGGGATGAATTCCCTTTTGGAGCTGTTTTCAAAGGAATCTAGGATGACTAGCACAGACATAGACTGAAGATGCCTAAATTAGTGCAAATAAATTCTATTCCTGTTGCAAACTCCTCTCCACCCCTCCTCATAATCAGAATTATTCAAACATTTAAACTTCCTCCATGAAGTCTGTATGGATCTTGGCATATTTCTATCATTTAGCCTTTAATTTTGAAATGTCTTGAGAAATGTTGCCTTCCTTTTCTAATTGTTATTATTCTTACAGGAACTTGATGATCCCTGTGGGTGGTATGACATTAGAAATAACAATATCAAAAAAACTTAGGTTTTTTTTCCATCTAGTACATTAGGAGTCAGACAGATTCCTTTGGAAAAGAAAACCTATCCAGAAGGTTGCAGGGTGAGAACAATATAACATAATAGCTGCAGAATCTGCCTTGTTGTTTTTTGGGTTTTGTTTTTTTTTTTTTTTCTTGAATAGGCAATATAGGGAAAATTGCTCAGTTAACTAGGAGTAATCCCAAATGGCAGGAAGAAGGGCACTTCATAGTCACGTAATCAACTGAAACAGCATTTAGAAAGAACAGACAGCTGGCCCAGTCCAAACATCAGCAGTCAAGTGGGAGAGTTTGTCATTCTGTAAATGGCAAAATAACAAACACCTGACCTGAAGATAATAGGTTAATTGCTTTAATATTACATTTTGCATTGATGTTTGTTTTAATGTTGTGATGGATGAAAAGAGGTCATTTTTTTTTTAAAATGCAGGCCTTCCAGAACTGCAAATATCTACCCAGTGGCCTGATGAAAAACGTCTCTTAGGTGATAAAATGAGTTGCATGCAAATGACAAGTAGGCTTGATGTGCCCTGAAAACATTCAGCTTGGAGTGACCTGTGATCATAAATTACTGGCATGCTGCATCAGATCCTAGACTTGTAATTTCATCAAGATCAACAAGATGCAATCTTGAAAACTGTTTGCACGATGTGAGGACGAATTGATGCCCTTGTCCTTCCAGACTGTTGGATCTGATGCTCAGGAGTCTGACTACTTTGTGTCTCTAAGTAGCAGTATAGGGCCATTGTAAATAATTAAGTAGAAATTTGTTACCCTTTTGTCAAATGTATTTCTGATGTTACTCTTCCTTCTCCTCCATTAAGAAATCCCTTGATTAAATTTTAAAGTCTTAAACAATTTGAAGGGCTGAGAGCACAGGACACAAACTACAGTCTGAATGTTTTGCACAGGAAAGTCATATTCTCTCTGGGAGAAAAGAAAATAATGTCAAGTATTTAATATGCGATCCCGTGATTCTCTTTCAAGACAGGATGCTACAGATTTGATTACCATCTCAGTGGCTGGTACTTGTAGGTAATTTATTTCCTCATCTATTTGCTTTTAGAGATTCAGAATTTCTCTCTCAATATATTTACAAATGTTTTCACATGAATGAATGTATAGCTGAAAACTTAATCCCATGTAGTTACATAAAGAGGATACATATAGACTAGTTTGTACAAATGTGGACTTTTCAGAATAAATGTTGCTGTTCATAATGATGATCAAAGGGCTGGAGCACCTCTCCTATGAAGACAGGCTGAGAGAGTTGGGGTTGTTCAGCCTGGAGAAAAGAAGGCTCCAGGGAGACCTTATAGTGGCCTTTCAGTACCTGAAGGGGGCCTACAGGAGAGATGGGGAGGGACTGTTTGCAGGGGCAGGTAGCAATAGGACAAGGGGCAATGTTTTTAAACTAGAGCAGGGTAGGTTTAGATTAGACATTAGGTTGAAATTCTTTACAATGAGGGTGGTGAAAACACTGGAACAGGTTGCCCAGAGAGGTGGTGGAGGCCCCATCCCTGGAGACATTCAAGGCCAGGCTTGATGAGGCTCTGAGCAACCTGATCTAGTTGAAGATGTCCCTGCTTACTGCAGGGGGGTTGGACTAGATGACCTCTAAAGGTCCCTTCCAACGCAACACATTCTATGATTCTATGATAACTTAAAAGCCCCAATTCTGCCACTAAACCTATTCTAAGTTTTCTGAAGTGTATAAAAGAGCTTGAGAAAGAGACATTTTTATGAATAAAAGGGAGCCGAAAAATGAATTACCCTTACCTTGATTTCTGCATCTGGAGACAAGATTAGTGTACATTCTTTTTATTATATACCTCTTTAAAAATGTATATACATTTATAAAAGACATTCATTATCATGCATGTGTTGAAGTATAATATTTAACATATAATATTTATAGTGACAAAAGCCATTTACTGTGCATTGAACAAACAACACAATCTATAGCCAAGGAAGAAAAAAACATTACTGGGGAGCATATATTCCCACAGCAGAGAGCTTAATTCTGGAGCAGAGGACATATCATTAATGTTGACCTATTAATGCTTGCAAAAATACCGCTGTACAGGCCTAACTGCTCTCATACAAATACATCAATCATTAAGTGCTTTATTTTTATTCTGATTTCCTTAACATTTGTACATTCGGTTACAAAGAGCCTCCATCCCTTAAAGCTATATATAATTTTTCACCTCACTCCAGTGAAGCAGTAGAAAATAAAAGCGTCCTAGTACAGTATGACATTTAAAAAAACCCTCCCATGAGTGACAGCTCCTCAGTCATCATACCACATTTTTGCTCCCTAACTAGAATGCTGTGAAAAATGACAATTCCCTGTTAGTTTTATTTACTCCCCCAGTAATATCTGGACACCCATTTAGAAGATTATAGTCGTTAATGTGTATTGCAGACAGTGTATGAACTCCTTAGACTTTATATTTGAAATATACATGCATTAATTATTTGCTTACAGAAGTTGATGACTCATCCATTTTTCACATCAGACAGATCTAATTAAATTTCATAGAATCATAGAATCATTTTCCCAATTACATGCTCCCATTTCAAAATTTTATAATGTCGGGCTAGATACTTCCCCCAGTTAAACTTTTTAAAACAAGCTCTCTGTAAAACAAATCTCTGCTTATCCTCTGCCAACATTCCATTATCCCCCAAGCTTGATCCACACTGTCCCTCCAGCTGAGAAGTGCATATAGTTTCTTCTGAAATAAAGATACGCTGTTTCTAAGAAAACCTACCTATGTACCACTAGGTATATCTACATCTTCTTCTAGCTAAATGAGATGACTCCACAGACAGCATTTTCAATTTCTGTCAGAGAGCAAGAAAGGCTCAAATACTGAACTTCAAAAACATGTTCAGCAACTGTTAGTGGCCGCAGGCTGTATAATGAGTACCACAGAGAACATTATAAACTCCAAGCTGAGGAAAGCTACAGGCACGATGGACTACATTATATTGTCCAATGCATGGTAGACATAATAGCACAGCAACAGAAACACATCTTGTATATACTTGTCAGAGTTGTAGTCCAGCAGCAGACTTTGTCTTTTTTAGTTCCTCCACTGGGAAGTCTGCAAATCTTTTGAGTTGCTATTGCCAAAAATTACAAATTTTAAAAAATAGTTCTAACAAATGTTATGATATCTGAGGTCCAGTTTCTGCTCTGGGCAATGCTGATCTAAATTTGGTGAGCTCAGTTGAAGTCACTGATTATTTTTGGCAGAAGAGCAGCAGTGGCCCTGTGTTATGTGCTGTTTCACTGGTTGTCAACTACACTTAAAAACTCAAGGGAGAGATGCCTCTTGAACAGGTGATGATATAGGAAAATGAACTATTTTTGAGCATTTGGTATGCTCTTTGTTTAGAATCTTTAACTCACTTACAGTAATTTATATTGTAATGTTGAACGTACAAATAAACATTTCCCAGAAGAACTTTTAAAATAATCTTTTTGATCCACTTTCATAAAATTTTAATGTCCTGATCTTCAAGTTGCTTTGCGATTTCAGCATTGGAATGGTCTATAAAGTACCCACAAAAATTATAAGCAGATACCGTAATCCCAGTACAGCTCCGTGAATTGTAAGACTAAGTTTGCCTGTTTGTGGCCACAGAACATCTATACTACTGTCACATAACTGGGGTGTGGCTGAGCCAAATTCCAAATCAAGTAATTGCTTTCTGCCCCCTGAAGTTCATCTGCTAATTTTGACTGAATGAAATATTCGTCTTCATTTTCTGTCCAGACAGCTGTTTTGCTGAATGCTTTCAAGTACGTCCCCGGATCCTTTTCAGAAGTTGCTTGTTTTGATTTGTTTATGTAAGTGTTGTTCTACCGTGGCTAATTATTTCCTATTTAACATTGCTTCTGACTTTGTTTGAGCCACTGGAGTTATTCACCTATTCACTTATTTATAAAGGAAAGCCCTTAGTATTTTTCAGTTATTAGCATGCTGTGGTATGTGAACTACTTAAGGACAAGAAGGAAACCTTGATGCCATAGGCACTGATTACTGGCAAATTGTGACACAACTGATAACTAGTCTGCCTCTGTTGCCTAGTTACTCATATAGAATTTTTTTGGGGCAGAATATGTTATCCGGTGACTGTGCCACCATTTCTTGGTGACTTCTCTTACCTCCATTGGTGGAACTATTCCTTGAGAGTGATACTGAGAGTGGTTTTCAAGAGGTTTTGCCAGCAGCGCAACTTCAGCTGATACTGCGCTGTGAAAGCTTTTTCGCTTGCACCCAGTCCTTATTTCAGAGGTAGTTTCTCACACTGTGGTATATGGAATCTCTGTTTATCAGTCATTCACTCCTATGGCATTTCTTCTTATGAGTAGGTAACAGATACATGTAGTTTACTCTGCCTGGCGGGCCAGAACACTTGCAAATGCATTATCATAAATCTCTGCATGTATATGTAAATAATACGTTAAAAGCGAGGGGAAGAAAAATTCTACTGAAGAGACTTAGCTCTTTTAGACTCTGAGGACAGCTTGATCTCAGTGCAATCTTGCACTGCTTAGATCACTCTGGTGCATATATATTTTTTTTTTCTATTTATAATTACACCTTTGTGAAAACCTTGCTGTTTATCAAAATATTGTAAAAAAAATAATAATTAAATTCTTGACTTGGTTTAATCTCGGAATCAGCCCGTTAGTTTACACAGCCTATTTTGGAGCCCTGTTTCTCATCTAAATGGAAGAGCTTTTTTGCCTTTAAAAAAGCAAAACCAGAAAAAAAAATGTTTTGAAAGGTAGAATGAAATAAGATTGTCATGTTATTTGGTAGGTGATTTAACATTTGAGCCTCTGTTATTTGCATATCAAAATGAGACATAAAAGCAGCTTGAAAACAACAACTGCAAAGCAGTAACAAGAAGCTACCTACCAAAACTCATATATAGGGCTGGAATAGACTGGTCTGTTGTACATATTCATGTTATTCTTGAAAACACAGAGAAAAAAGATTGTGTATGGAAACATCTGACATTACAGCCATTGTAACTGCAATTGCTCATTACTGAAATTCTCTTTGCATGAATTTTTCCGCTTTTGAGTTTTAGTCCTTCTAGAGTTTCCTGTGCTCTCTCCCGCAATCCTTTTTTTTTTTTTTTTTTTTCTTTTCACTTGCCTTTTTAACTCAGTTGAAAACTGCTCCTTCTTCTCATGGGGGAATAACTGTCCCTTTCTGGGTGTTGTTTGGAAATGTAGCTCTTTTGACAAATATAAAAGCAACATTAGGTTGAGCATTTTATTTTTAAACCAAAACAACATATGCAGCTGACTCTAATTTTCTATCATTAAAGAAAAATCAAGTAAGTGGAACAAAGAACTCTGTATACCAATAACAAAATTTCGCTTTCACCTAGACATGTAGTCACACGGACCAGCTGGTATAAATTGACATTGCCTTTAATAGAGCTATACCAGGTGACACCAGCTCAGCATCTGGCATCTATTTAGAGGATAAAATATAAAATCCATTTGCTGTTTTGATATACGTCTATACTTTCAATGAAGAGAGGGTTGGAATATCAATCTGCATGTTATTAGTTAACAGATTAAAACTAATCTGAGAAGCACTGGTGATTACATACATATTTGGATTTTAACAGGTCCGTGTTTTTGCAGAACTGTGAGTAATTATATGCCTGACTGGGTGAAATGGGATGAAATAAATCAATAATTTATTATGAGAATTTACTCATCGATTTAGTGTGCAAATCATCAGTAATCATATGCACTGTGCCAAAGAGCGAGTCGAGCTGAGCTCATTAAAAAGTCTTATATAAAACTCGACTCCTTAGGAGAGTTCGGTCACAAGATTGACAATACTTAAGATTCTTATAGCCCTTCATTTAGCTCAGCCTTAGTAAGAGATTGTCCTTTTTACTATCAAGTCAGAGCACTATTATCCATCCATTTTCTCAGAGACGCACTTCTCTGTTCCATTCTCACACTTGCGGTAGTCTTTCAAACCCTGGTCTTCACTTTTTCTTTGTTAGATTTTTAAAGTCTTTTAATTGACGAGAAGAGTAATTGACATTCTTTTAATTCGCGAGAAAAGCGGTGAGGGTTTGGGGTTATGTCGCTGTCAATACATAATTCCCATTTGTGTTTTGTGAATACCCTGTTGTGTTTTACACTTCATTTTCAAGGTAACATTAAGTGCAGCTTAGAGCATTCATTTTAAAGCAGGAGGTTGACGCATAGTGAAGAGACTATAGCTGGGAAGCTTTGATAGAGCAATCAAGGGCCATCAACACTTAATGGCTCTACACCAGTGGATCAATGGGCTCGCTAGCAGCAGGGCCATTGACTTTGAACAACTCTCTGCCCAGAAGCTGAAAGAGTGCATGTTCATGTCAGAGCTGGAAAATTTGCGGCATAAGCACAGGGGGTTGAAAGGAGTCACAGGCTATTTTAAAAGGGGAAAGTTCTCTGTACAAACGGGGAAGTTTCTTCCTCAGTGGCCAGGTGAGCAGTTCAACAAGGCCAGAGGGTTGTTTATCTCGAAGACACAGCCAAAATCCTGAATCCACTCTGTTGCTAAAGGAACAGGAATGGTAAATGCTTTCTGGGATGTTTAGTTTTGGGTAGATTTGTGCTTTACTTTTACATATGAAAGTCTAACTGACAAATTAAAATCTAACTGACGGGTTGCCCAGGAAAGTTGTCAATTCCCCATCCTTGGGAGTGTTCAAGGCCAGGCTGGATGAGGTTTTGAGCAGCCTCACCTAGTGGGAGGTGTCCCTGCCCATAGCAGGGGTGGTGGATCTAGATGATCTTTAAGGTCCCTTCCAACCCAAACCATTCTATGATACTATGAAATTGCATATCTGAGCCAGTGGTTCTTCCTTTTCCTGCGCATTGTCTCTGAATGTTGCCATCATGAAATTAGACTATGCTGCAGAACACAGAAATTTTCGTCAAAAATTTCCAAGTCAAGTTTTTGTAGAGAGCTGTGTCTCAAGGAGGCTGATGCACAGGTTTTACAGTGTTAGCAGCAGCACCATATGATGTTCTATTACATTAAGAGGATCTAACTTGATTTTGAACTAAAGAAGTTTGTCCAAGAAAGTTTTCTGGAATGTATAATCAGCCATTAACTATGATTAGGAGATGTAGAAATGTAGGGATCCAGTTATTCAATCCAGAACTGACATAAAACACAAGTAAGTGGTGTTGACAAATCTGTGTGTGTATCAGTAGAGGGGGTTTTGTTTGTTTACCTGAAGAAAAAGGAAAAAAAAAAGAAAAAAAAAAGGTTGTACATAGGTGCATGCATTTTCTTGTGGCTAGAAAAATTCGGTGGTGTGACAGTTGCTTAGGCAACTGAATGTTTTATTTAAGAGCTGAAGAAATATGTGGTAAATGGACTTTGAGAGTGAAATTCACTACTTTGTGCAAAATGGATGAGAAATTGGATGTATGCAGGGAGGTAATGGATAAAAGGTACACTAGATTCACAGACAGAACAACATGCTTGAGAAAAAAGGTGGATAATGGAATGTGGTCATTACAATGGGAATGTTTCAGGGGATAGATATGTTTTCAACAGCAGTATTCAAAGGCCATATCATAGAGAAGTACAGAGATTGACATTTTGTTTTAAAAAAGAAGCATTTATATAATACAGGCAAACCCTACAGCTTGTGGGCACTGATATCGCATCAACACATCACAAGCTTTTTTATTTAATTGAGTGTGATTTAGGAAAAAGCATTTAGAACACAGTCTGCTCCATCAGATCGAATCAATTTAAATTAACAGACCAATGTTTCAGCTGTAAACTGATGCTAATCAAGGACAAGACGCTAGAAGTTACTAAGCACCTCTTGTGAGCTTTAAAGAACTTTGATTTCTATTTACTACAGTGGGAACAGAGAGTCATGATCCACATCTTTCATAAAAAATTGGGGTCTTCGTAGGATTTTTTTCAGGTCATATGCAGTTACTGTCACCGTTTGGTCTTGATTTGCCACAACTATATGTAAAAGTTTAACCATCTCTTAGGTAACAATCTGAATAGGTGATATTAGGCATGCAATGAAGTCAAGCGTGCTCTTAAATAGGTGGTGATTTTTGGTGTTATCATCCGAATATTCCAGTAACATGATTAAAGGAAATCTTTATTATTCTTTCTTTAAGATTGAGACAATTAAAAATAGCTCCAGCAGAAGCAGTTATTAATGAAATCCTTTTATAATATTTCATTCTCTAATGCTACTTGAATAATTAAACAATAACAACAAGAAGAAAATTCCCAAATGACGACTTAATCTCATTTTCTTTCTTTCTTTCTTTTTTTTCTTTTAACCCTCCAACTAAAATCCAGAGGGACAAGCGGTTTGTTGGGTCAGCTTTAACAAATGGATGTGCAGTCCCTGTTACCAGGGCTACAAATTATGGCCATCTTTTCTCAAAATCATAGAAACAAGACTACAACAAACATAAATTACCTATAATTTTCTTATTCCAATAATTCAAATTCACATTTCCATTGCTGGGGATGAGTAAAGGAAAGTATGATTCATGTTGCAGTGAAAAGCTATTAAGGTCTAAGATTACTTAGGCTCTGAGTGAAAGGTACCTGTTACTGTAAATGTGGAAAGCTAAAATAAAATCTTTGGTTAGATTAGATGTATTTAAGACCTTTGCACTTATTTGGCTGGAAATGTGTGTCAGTCTTTGAAATTTTACTATCCCCCCAAATTTCCTAGTTTATTATTAGTGTATTAAAAAACAATCTCATTCTCAACCAGGTCTAAGTACTATGGGTCCCCCGCAAAAAGAAAAAAAAAAAGTATGAGAAAAGTCTAAATAAATCTTCTCCTGCCCTCCGCTGACTTCCTAGCAGTGAGCTAGAAATTACCTTACACATGAGCCAAGCTGTTCACAAACAAAGGTCTCCCCCTTTGAGGATCTGTATTCATTCCATGGTGCTCTAAGAGCTAGACCTTTCTGTCATGGTACACCTTGAAGCAGAAGGAAGCACTGTAGAAAAGACATACTTTCTGCAGCAGTTACACAGCTCTGCACTTGGGTGCGTGATGTGTCTGTAGCCAATGCTGTAAAAACCTCGGAGTCTATCCTCATCACTTCGATATTTTAGAAGATAAAAATCTGTTTGTCTTTGGAGTTTTGCTGGATTCACTGCAAGGTATTTGCTGCCACGCTGCATCCCTCTATGTCTTCTCATGTGGGTCATTGGTATGAAGGCTGTTGCCCTTTCTAATGAGGCAATGAAGGCCTATGGCATTTGTATAGCATTATTCATTTTGATAGCTTGAATAAAGGAAGAGTTAGTCTTTAAAATCTGCACATCTACATCTGAAATATCAGTGGACTATAAGCAAAGAAATTTACAGTTTGAGTCCTTACGCAGAAATCACATCACTTCTGGTCATATGAATCACACCCTAAAATTTTCGTTTTTCTTTCTGTTGACTACAAAAGGAGTCTGGAGTAGCCCACTCAAACAAAGTATTGAAGTTGTAGGTGACAGAATCAGTTGAGAAGACATCCCAGTGTGTGATAGCACCTGCCACTGAATCAGTGGTCTTGCATTGGGCCCAGAATCAAGACTGGTTCCTTTCATCATCCTACCTAATAATTTTCAAAAAGATCTGGCTCAAATATTTTAAATTGAAGTCTTAAGTTTAAATGCATTTATAAATATAAAATATTTCATAGTGGCTTATCGCTAGCCATAAAGGAGTAAAACCAATGATTTCAGAGTAGATTGTATGTTAATGTAAATGTTTATACTTTAAGAATATTTATTGGTATGTACATTAATAAATGCGTACAATAATAACATCAAAGTAAAAAAAAATCAAATTACTTGAAACACACCATTTTGATGATCTGTAGTGTATGTATGTGGACTCTTCTTTTGACTGTCAATTTCAAAAGTTTATATTTAAATTCAGAATTACCTCTTTTATCTTCAATGAAATATTAGAATAAACTAAGAAAGAAACAAACAAGCAAATTGGCTTCTAAACAGTTCTAAATACTAGTTTTCCAGTAGTATTCTACTGTTTCTTTATAAAACAGTTCATATTATTTATTTAAAATGCATTTAAATAGAATTATTGGGGTTTGTTTGTTTTGGTGTTTTTTTGAAACTAAACCCCACCAATTGAGCAATAAATGTGAAAATTTGTGACTTTTATTCTCAAGAATGAAGCAGTGTTTGCGACACTAAGCATTAAACATTAGGACACTAAATAAAAGGTAGATACATATTTCAGTGGTGGTTGTAATTCTGTGTGTTTATCGCATATCCCTTACACATGTTCACAGCAAGCAAGACCAAGAGAATATTTGTAGCTGCATGTCCTCAGCCTGATTTGAAATGTATTAAACGTTTATTAATACATTCAGAAAAGTCCTAACTGCTTTTCCAGTAGGCCAGGGTGTATACGAATAGCAAACATGGAGATTTAATTTCATAAATAAGTTCCCACAATTCTTTATTTGCCAAAAAAGGGCTTTTAATTAAAGAATTTTCCATCATAAGTAAATTAAAAATAAAAGGTGTCACAAGATCAATCCTTTCAGCTCCTGAACGCCGATGAAAAGAAATGCAATAAGCTAAAGTGTAAGGATTCTGGTATGCAAGGTGAAATCCAGCTTCATCATAATCGATGGAAAGCTTTGTTATTGATTTCCACACAGCCCAGATTTTCCCTGACACCATTTGCTAAGTACCTGTGCTAATAGGCTCTTATATAGCGGGGGGGATGTGTACTGTCATCAGCAGAGTAAGCAAAGCTGCACTCTTGTCACCGAAGAGAGCACAGGTGAGTGGGAAGTAGCCTGAAGTACAGTCAAAGCAGCGCAAGGCCCAGACACAGGCCCTTTATGTGCACTTACTGAACGCACTAAGACGCAGCAAAACAGTGTTTAGATTTTCATTTTCTCCCACTGCCAAATCGCTATGCAACAATGCTTTCAAGCTCATGAGCAGGAGCGATCACCAGTTATTGCCACGCTGTGACGGGCAGGCGCCCAACGAAACCGAGCCTCTCGGAAACCACTGCTGAAAGCTGCATACCTCGTGTCGGCCTCGGCTTTTGAAACGCTCAGCTTCTCTGTTCGTGTACGCTTTTTGTGGCATGTGCTATAAAGCAGTATCTTGAACAGCCTTACTTGTGGCTTTGTTATTATTCCCTTGCAACCCTGGGCGGAGGACTTTAAAATCTTTTGTTTTCTTAGCCTGCGTCACACATTTAGAGAAGGAATGCAAGCACGACTAGCTCCAGCTTCAGTTGTGCTTAGCCTACAGTTCAAATTACTGCACCTATGCTCTGTTTTGTTTAAAGCAGCTTATGTTCTCCTCTTTGGGAAATAAAAGGTTTTCTATAATGGGAGTGGGGAGAAGACATTGTTAATTACTCATTTTCATTTTCAGTAAATTTTGGTTCACTCAGGGCAAGGCCAACTCTTGTTTACATAAGAAATAGATACTTATTTTTAGATTCAATTAACCGTAGCATAGACACCTTTTAAAAGTCCCATTTCAGGTATGAACAAAACTTTTAGACCGTGTTACAGAGATGTGGGAAACTTGAGTTACAAATAAAACTTCACGTATTTCACCAAAGCCTTCAGGATCAAAGTTTGTGTCTAGTTTGGAAAGCATCTCTACAAATATCTAAATTTAGTTGAAGTCTTTGGGTATTCTCGAGGTGCTGACAGGTTTCTGTTCCCAATTTCATCTTTTTGATGATACAGGAATCACTTTATCTGTTTTGTTTTTCACTATATTATGCTGACTGAATTCATGTGGAGGTAGTAGTGCAACGTGAGGCATGCCCTAAAGTTCTTCCCTAGCTATCTAGCTGGACCTGATCAAGGATACTTTGTTCCCTCTACGTGCCTGAGCCTTCTCCAACGTAATCTACAGAACGAGAGAGGAGAATGAAGAAGAGAGGGATTTGTAAAATCTTGACCACCTCTAGGTATGTGCAAGGTGGGATTTGTTCAGAGGGGTTCTCCCAAGTCCCTCACTTAAGACAGCGATTAACACTGTTTCAACAAACTAATAAACTTGATATGCTGGTAGAGAGGTTTGGCAGAGAATGGCAGTTCTATGCCATATTTTAAAAAATGTGTAAGAACTTTGCTTGAAATGTCATTTAATATTATTTTTCTAAATACTCTTGAACTGAAATGATTAAGTAACTGCAATAACTGATCTAACTTCGGAAATCTGCATCCAACTTGTACCTTTGATGTGAGCATTGTCTGGTTACTAAATTACACCATCATTGTTTCATTGCTGTTTTGCTCCTTAGTTTTTCAGGGAGACACTTACAAAATGCTATGATAGTTTTTCTGTTTAGTCAAATGGAGTGACACACAATCTGGTGTGTGTCACCACTTGGTGATGGCAGGTCCTAAAATTTGCTAAGTACAAGCAAATGTAGTAACAGTTACATTCTATATACAAACACAGGCTGGGCGGAGAATGTATTGAGAGCAGCCCTGAGGAGAAGGACTTGGGAGTGTTGGTTGATGAGAAGCTCAACATGACCTGGTAATATGCGCTCACAGACCAGAAAGCCAACCGCACCCTGGGCTGCATCAAAAGAAGCGTGGCCTGCAGGTCGAGGGAGGTGATTCTGCCCCTATACTCCACTCTGGTGAGACCCCACCTGGAGTACTGTGTCCAGCTCTGGAGTCCTCAGAACAGGAAGGACATGGACCTGTTGAAATGGGTCCAGGAGAGGGCTATGAAGATGATCAGAGAGCTGGAACACCTATGCTATGAGGACAGGCTGAGAGAGTTGGGTTTGTTCAGCCTGGAGAAGAGAAGGCGCTGGGGAGACCTTATAGCAGTCTTCCAGTGCTTAAAGGTGGCCTACAGGAAAGATGGGGAGGGACTCTTTATCAGGGATTGTAGTGATAAGACGAGAGGTAACAGTTTTAAACTGAAAGAGGGTAATTTCTTCCTGAAAGAGGAAGAAATTCTTTACTGTGAAGGTGGTGAGGTACTGGAACAGGTTTCCCAGAGACGTTGTGGATGCCTCATCCTGGGAGATGTTCAAGGCCAGGCTAGATAGGGATTTGAGTAATCTGCTCTAGTGGGAGGTGTCCCTGCCCATGACAGGGGTGTTTGGAACTAGGTGATCTTTAAGGTCCCTTCCAACTCTAACTATTCTATGATTCTGTGACTCTATGATTCCAGCCACAGTGATATTTTCCCAATGATTCAAAACAACTTCAGGAACACTAAACATACAAGAACTATGTCTTTAATCCAGGTTCTTACTTTTACATGAAATATCCTGAAACACGATACAAAACTATTAGGTTTAGGTTAGGGAGAAGGGCGTCTAAGGCATCAGAGAACCCCATGAAGTCCAATATACATGAGAGAGATTTTTCTCTTTCTGTAACGGTTTGGAGTAACTATTTACAAATCATCCAATTTCTGGTTTCTTCTTTAATACTAAAACTGAAATTATTTATAAAGTAAAAGCCTTACTAATATGTATATATTTAAAATTTCAAATAAGTTCTGTTAGAGTTCAAAGATTTGTGGAAAGAAAAGCACTATTTTCAAATAAATATTTAATTTATTGAATAACTAATAATCAGCTTTATAGCACTCGTACAGATTTTAAACAATTTAAGAAGCTGAAGAGCATCAAAGGTATTTCAGAATATCACTTTAGATAATGACATTCTGAACTCAATAATTGCCAGCTAATGTATGTTAATAAGAACTTTTAAAATCTATACTTTCCCCCTACCTCTTTACAGAGTATCTGGGAAAAGAAGTGCGGTCTGGAGGTTATGAAACTGACTTCTGTTAATAAGGTGGCCATTTTTGTCTCCAGAGAGTTCTCATGCTGAAAAAGTATAAAAGAAAGACAAAAAGCTGAAGCTAATACAGGCAAAATTCCAGGGTATTCATGAAAACAGCGCCCTAATCAATCTGCAAGTGAAATATCAGGCAATTAATGCTGCAAGCCTGTTTAATTAGGGTGAATCATGTAAAAGGAAATGTTGGATAGTTCTATTTGCACAATCATTATATTTATCCTTTTGCTAGAGCTATAATTCAAAGTTTGTACACATAAGTACTAATATTGTCTCATTTTCCATGAAGATTATAAATTGTTCAGCTGGTTAAATTCTCACTGACAATATGGGGAGGGTTTGTTAGTTAATAACACTCTAGATGCAGGACTAATGGTAAGAAATCATTATATACGTTAAGGAACATACACAAAACTTATGTAAATAGATAATACCTAGGGTGTTCTAATGCAAAAAAGTCATTGGAAAAGTTTTTTATTACATAATCACACCCCAAACATTTGTTAACTGAAATCTTACAGATTCATAGTCTACTTTCTTGTGCAAATAAAATGCTACCAGTAGTTGTTTGTTAGAAAATGAAAAATCCATACACATTTTACTCAATACATATTTAATAAAGTGTTTGTTTTGTAAAATATATCCATACATAATATACAGATTCTTTATATAAAAACACACTTTCTCCAAAGGCTGTGATACTTTACCTGGTACAACTTTGCCAATGTATTCAGAGCTCATCAACAACTGACATGTAAAAATCTCCTGGAGTCACTTAATTTTTAACCATTCTACTGTTCCTCGCATGAAGGTGAGCGAATATTTACTGACCATTTTCATAATCCGTGTTGACCAGCTGTATACTTGCTACCTGAGGGCAATATTCAGAACATTTTGTACATGTGAAGGTAAAGTAGCGAAAGACGTATGGTTTTAGCTTTGGTTTGTATGCCTGTTTTTTAAAATTCTATAAAGAAGTATACAATGGATTGAAAAAGAGTGTTTGGAAGGTAAATAAGCAAATATAGGGTTTCACTATGTAGTGCTGCATGCCAACTGCAGCTGTCTTTTGAGGGCAAGCGGTGAACGGACTCATGGCAGGCTCACACAGAGTTTGGACTTTGCAGACAGGGACAAGGACTTTTCCTCTGCTGAAGAGCTGTGTCATCTACCATAAAGAAAAGTGTGCTGGTGTGAGATATTCTCATTAGCCTGCTCTGCTTAGCAGGTGTGCTGCTGCCAGCTGTGCCAGCTGCAGCTTAGTGGTGGCCCTCAGCGTCAAGCCAAGGTACAGTCAAGGTACAGCACAGCGGCAATCAGGCCTTTTGTGATAGGAACACGGTCTTTCAGATAATCACCCATAATGTTTACTGTATGTAAACATTTTGGATGTTTTTACTGCTATGCAGCACCCAAAAATAACAAAAAGTAACTGGAAACAGGGATTCAATAGGAAGTTGTAAACAGTTTTAAAATACTTGGGAAATTATTATGGATAATTAGCAGCAAAAGACAACATAGCATCACTAGCTGTCAAAGAGTAGAAATTTTACTTCAGAAGTTTTTTTCATGTGAAAAAAAGTGTAGCTGAAGAAATGAAACTGCAGATGATCTAAAATCACATTTGCAAGAACTGGAAAGTGAATCTTCTTAGCGGCTTACTGCTATATATGTTGTTCCTTCAAGTCACTTTACATTATTCCTCATGTCAAGGTGTTAGTGTCAAAAATTGCCTTTTACTCATGCATCCTTTTAGTAGGTAAGAAAGCTGATTAACTTATTTAGGAGGTAATTACCTAGACAAGAATTAAGTTAGACTGTCCCTAGATCTTTCACATAAGCTCAAAGGGAAAGAAAAATCATGAACAGCTGCTGTAGTTCTGCTGCTTTTGAGCAATGGTTCAGTTCAGGATAAGACCCTTATGCCTTCATGAGCAAAATGTTTTATCAAATTATCCGATTACCAAAAATGGTGGTTCCCTGCACTTGGTTTACCTTGACATAAAGCAATAAACTAAAACCGATACATCTGTTCCAATTTTAGTTTGTGTAGATAAAATCTGAGCCGTTTGCCTCTTTAATGGCAAATTTCTTCTGTTAAAATCAAACATTTCTTCACAAACAATAGGCAATCTGAATATCAACATGCATCTTCCATGACCATATTCTTAAAGCAACAGGTATAAGACTTATGCAGGTAGAAGCAGTGCCTAAATCTGTGCTATTTTGCACATAGAATTCAAGATTCACTGGGCAAGAAAGAGAGGGGCAAGTACAGGATTTTTTTGGTCTGTTATATGTGTTAAAATACAGAAACAGCCTAGTGAATGGGAAACAGAACTCCTCTCCTGGGTGAACCCCTAAGTACCAGACTATACAGTTTTCTCAGATGTATGTTTTATGTTTTCTCAAACATAAAATATCATAAAATACCAGTATATTATCAACATGTGGTTGCTAACATATCAGTTTTTCAGCTATTGCTGAGCAGCACTTCCATAGGATCCACGCCTTCTCTATTTCTCTCTCCTCTCCTCCCCTCTCCTCCCCTCTCCTCCCCTCTCCTCCCCTCTCCTCTCCTCTCCTCTCCTCTCCTCTCCTCTCCTCTCCTCTCCTCTCCTCTCCTCTCCTCTCCTCTCCTCTCCTCTCCTCTCCTCTCCTCTCCTCTCCTCTCCTCTCCTCTCCTCTCCTCTCCTCTCCTCTCCTCTCCTCTCCTCTCCTCTCCTCTCCTCTCCTCTCCTCTCCTCTCCTCTCCTCTCCTCTCCTCTCCTCTCCTCCTCATTTCTTTCCCTTTTCTTTTTCTTTTTTCTTTTTTTTCTTTCCTTTTTTTTTTTTTTTCTTCTTTTTCCACCCTTTTTCCTCCCCCTCCTTATTAAAGGGGCTTGATTCTGGAATGTTTCTCACTTTTATCATTCTGGTTCTCTCCCCCACCCCACTGAGGGGTGATTCAGTGAATAACTAGGTGGGGGCTTAGTTGCTGGCCAGGGTCAACCGACCACATTTTCTTACTGGTTTGGATTATATTGCCAAGCACGGAATAAATGGGGAATGTGACGTAGTAAGTCTTAGTGGGCCATATCCCAAGGAATGGGTACGGACATATTTAAGGCTTGTGTTTCTGAATCAGCTGAAGTTCTGCATTTTCTGTGAGATAAGAAACTCAGCTAGAAACTTAGATACAGAAGGTGATGGAAGGCTGCAGGTTGTGAAGTTCAGCTGTATTTGGGTTTTCTCAGCAGACAGGGATTTTGAGAACTGGTGCACTGATGACTAGATGAAATCAGTGCTCTCAGTATCTAAATCCAGAGGGTACAAGGTACTCATTGCACAATGGCTACAATGAGAGACAACCAGATACAGAAGGTATATTGATTTCCTTAAGCAAGATTGTAGCTCCTATGGAACTTATTAGGACGTGTCTTGTTTACTTTGTCTCTGCTGACTCTGTATTGAATAATCAGGGTAAAGAATCAAACAGACTTCAATGAGACTTGGATCAGGTCCTGAAAGGCTGAATAAGAAAGTTCCTTTTACTGAAATTACACAATGAATCCTTCCTCCTGAATTCATTAGTCATTCTTTACACCACACCTGCTTCTCTAACAAAGATTGTCCTTGGTACATGGTTAAAACAAAGGGAAAACAACAAACAAGCAACATCTTCACTCTTGGCATTGAAAGATGCTGTTTTATACAGGTAAAAATAGCACAGAAGAGGACAGTACTGCCTTTCTTACTGTTTACATTTATGTTTTCAAAAATACATTAAAAAATTCAGTTCAGTTTACTGGTATCTTTCTTAATGCAATGTAATCCACATTTTATATGAAATGTTATATTTATTCAGACATATTGTTGCCAAATTTTGTATAGGGAATAGAAACTCAACACTAATTTTTTTGCTCCACTTAAATCTTATTGCCAGAATTTTGGGGATATAGCTTTATGTTATCAGCTGTCTTTGCTAATACCTTTGTTAGGGAGCATAGTGAAGAAGCAACCAATTAAAACAACGTTCAGCCTTCATCATGGTATACTCTCTTTTCTTGCAGTGGTACAGTCACCTGTATGTAATTCTTCCATGATCGAATGAAGGCTGCCATGGATAGTCCTGTTGCAATCTGTCTCACATATTGTTTTCTCCAGCAGAAACTAATGTAAATATAAACGGTTAATTTAGTTTTCAAGGATATGAAATTAATTATGAGGTCTGCCTCAATTACTAGGACACAAGTTTTGGATGTGGAACATTCATACGCCACCAGGCGTTTTTATGTAATTGCGGCTATGACGAGCAGGCCAATCCCGAGAAACACTCAGGTATGTAACTCCCATTAAAATCAGTAGAAATCATGTGCCTAGATGATAGCGATGATATAGATCCCAGTTTCCATAGTTTAGATATTATATATGTTCAGTGAGTCAGTTCTGCATTTGAGATAGAACGGCTGAGAGAACATTACCTGGCAGAGACACTCCTAAATACCTTGCATTCGCTAATTGTTTATATTTAACTTCCTGTTCAGTCTTGGGTAGGTAAATAACAGACACCATACTAAATTCACTGCTTTATCAAGAAATATGTTAAATAATTTAGACACTTCACAGAATGTACAATGCTTTTTAACACAGCACTAACAATTATGCATTTTTAGCTGAAGGAAAAACACTATGAGGCATAACCCATGATAAAGTACAATAAATTTGTTTTTCATCCCTTGTCAGGACTGACAGTTAAGCTTTTTAAGATAAAAGTCTAAACACTGTTGAGGGATTCCTTATTTCTTTGGCCCTCTTAGGACCCCATTAAACTAGTTATCAATCAGAATGGTATCAATTATGGACAATGTCTGTATGAGAACAAGATAGGTCTTGTAAGACAAGTTGAACTTATCCCTGGTATGCACTCTCCTCATCACTACCTGGAGCTGCTTAAGCCTTTTTACCCTTGGAGATATCAAAATGCGCTTTTCCAACTTAAAAGGTGCAAAAGTTCATGAGAACATTGGATCTTTCTGCCTTCATTGTAAATACCACAGAGACTTCTAGAAACCTCTGCTAAAGATGTGAAGCATTCCTTATTTCATTAGAAAGTTACCTATATTACTAGGCACTAAAACTACAACATACTGCTCACATACTTTTTTTGTGTTCATAGTCAACCCAATGAATATCACACATTGAGAAAGGCTCAGAGTGTGTTCAAGTTCAGTCAGAGCCATATGTAGTGATCAATATTTACTGAACTCTCAGGGTTCGTAACAAATATTTTGCTGCATGCATAACCGGCTAGGCTGTTCTCAGTCCTTCCCCAAGACAAATGTTTACAATCTTTTCTAGCTCTAGCTTTGATGACAAAAAATGCCATGCTTTATACCTTGTTGGAAGTTACCATCACCTCCCCACATCATCCAGTTAACTATTTTTTTGGTATCTAATACATTTCATCCCAAAAAAGATTATTCTAGGCAACTTAAACATCAGAAACTATTTTATCTGCTGACTAATTAAGAAAATTTATAGAAGTTAGTAGGCATACAGACCGAACTCCTCTCAGCTGAATGCTCATATCAGTGGTGTTTCCTCTTCTGAATTCTGTATTAGTTCTGAACAGTGGTCTACCCCACTTCTGGGTTTAAATCAGAAACAGGCTGGAATTTCAATTTTAGGGGTGCCTAACAAGTGGAGAGGTTTGCATAATCAGATATACACTCTGGTATTTAGTTTTTCTTATTCTCTGGCTCAACCACACTCATGAAACACATCATTTGGATTGCCTTATTAACTCTAATATTTCCTTGGAGACATGTCCCTTCTTCAAGGAACATGATTCTGGAATATATGTGTTTAAAATATAAGCTTTACAGTACCAAATATGAAAATCAATCATTTGTTTTATCTGGATAGATGCATTTTTAGCCCAACAACATCCTTTTTTTCCTGATTTGTAAAAGCTTTTCTTACTTTTATCTTCCTCATAGATCTTTCTCATATACATTTAGTGGTAATAAGCACACCATTGGAAGTTTGGAATTTTACATTTCACCTTTCATTACTTGTATTTTAGTGTTATTTCTCCTTCTGCTATAACAGCAGACTGTATACCTTTGTCCCATCTTATAAAAGTAAATGTTATGGTTGTTTTAGTGTAATAGTTTACCTTTATTCAATTTTCCACTTCTTCACCAAACAATTCATCTGTGCTAGGGGTGGTGCAGTTGTCCCTGTTTCTTCATAGTGCTCACTGTAGCTGTTTGCAAATAAACAAAAAACCAAAAAATGGACACCTTTTTTTTCATTTGTTTAATGTACATTGTCTTAACCTGTACTCATCTTGATAAAATTGATGTACCGTTGATGTTCCTGAGCTCTGAACTGTTTGTTCATTTGATATTGTGTACCTTTTCTTGGATTAAATTAGAATTTTCAGTCTTGTCTGAGTATTTCTGTACTTTCTGTACATTTATTTATTGATTATAATTTACTTTATGAATTTCTAGCTACTTTGTTAAGGGTTAATTTTAATTCAGGAACCTCTAAGACCCTTTTCTAGTTTTTGGTCAATTCTTATCAGAGATAAATGACTTCTACAATACTCTTGTCTTCAGAATTATGACATTCAAAAATTTTTTTATAGTTTTGTGGGTTTTTTTATTATTTCACGGTTTGAAACCCTGTTTCCCACATGCTTAATTATATGCAGAATGCCAGAGGTTGGAAATTTCTTGCTTATTAAAGTAGCCCTTGTCTGATTTAATGGGAAAAAAAATGCAACAAATGCAATGGGACCTGTGATCATATGACATAAGGTTGCTTCCTTTGTGTTCTTCTGCACTGGTGCTTGTTGCTCAGAGACACTGGGTGAAGCACTGGGTATCTTCTGCATTTTCAGGGGTTTTTTCAGCACAGATACAGTTTTTATCCACTCATTTCTGTACTTCAGGCTACTTTGAAGTTGGTAATTTTTTGTGAACTTTCATCTCCAATTTTTACCCTCCATCACCTGCCAAAAATATTTAAAGAAACAGTTTTCAATGCTACAGAAGTGATTAGTAGCTCTTAGAATTTATAATCTAGATTTAAACAAGATAGGGAATTATGATTAAGAAACTCCAAGCAGACTCTATTAGCACATTCACTGAAACACATGCTTCTTTTCTTATTCAAGATAAGGGTAGTTATAAACAATGCTAAATGTATGTATGTTTCACCAAAAGTAGCACTGAACTACATATTCCTTTTTAATTAAGGGCAAAGTAACAGCACTAAAACTCTTCAGATATTATGCTATCATCTAAATAGTTGGTAGCACAAGCAGGAATGATGAAATATCAGCTGAAACACGACCAAAGCCTTCCTTGTTACTCAACTTATACTCGTCCACCCAGAGAAGCGCACATAACTAAGTCTGCAGTCATAGCTCCTAGCTCATGGGACCCCATAACAATAAATGTAAAAGCCAGTTAGTCAGCTATTCATAGATTATGCTATATTTAAATGCTAGCAATAGTATAGTTTTTCCTCTTTCCTGCCTCTTATGCTCATGTCATTTTCATAGCGAATCCCTTTTCAGGCCAAATTGTAAAACAATTCTTGCCTCCAGCTGTCACAGAAAAGGTAAAGTCCATCCTTTGATGGATTCTTATTACTTATTAAATATTTAATAAGCTCTGAGACTAGTTCAAGGCTGTATTTCACTCTTCCCAAGTAATTTTGGTGCTGCTTGTCAAGGAAATAATACAAGTTGAATGAAGGGCATGCAGTACTAGTTAGCAGTTTGCATACATGTCAGTAATAATAACTTACAGATGTATAATCAGTTTTTTTTTTTTCTGTTTTAGCTTACACTGAGTTGCATTTTTAAGTATTACCCTGAGGGGAAAAAAATAAAAGTGCTGAAAACAGATGCGGGAAACAAAAACCCAAAAATATCCAACTGCTGTGCTGAAAAATTGAATTTAAAAGAACTTTTTTCTCTCTTTTTTTTTTTTTTTCTAGGACTGGCACAATTTTTAGCATACTAAGAGCAGTAAATAAGGTCACTAGGCTCAACAAGAAACCTCCTGTTGTTTCCCTTATCTTCAGTTTCTTGCTTTTCCTCTCTTTTCCGTCATCTCTTTGTCTAATAAGCACTGACTTTCTTATTTCAGAGGCTCTATAATATTCTTAACCAAGGATTGTAATCTTGGTGATTTTCTTTATCACCATGGCAAAGTTATAAAAAAAATAAAAATCTCTGGAAGCGCATCCATTTTTGAAAGCATAGTGTAGAGCTGTTGAAATAGTATTGCTGGTGGTTTGGAAACTATGAAGGATTATTTGGTTTTATCTTGACAACAGTTACCACTTTACAGTGCCACTCTGGTGCTCAGTATCATTGTCTAACTACAGCAGGTAGTGTGACCAGCTTCATTAATTCAGTGGGAAAGATCATAGTTAGCCAATAACTACTTTTGTCTCTCGAAGAGTAGTCACAATCGATAAAGGATGTTAGCGTAAAGGTGGTGTAAAACAAGTATTGAATAAAACATACCATATTTATTGTTCACCTGCTGAATTTGAGGTTTTCTAAATACAATTGGTATTTTAAAATTCACACCTATTTAAATATTAGCAATTAAAGTGGTATTAAAGCTAACTAAGAAAGTGGAAGCATAACAAGGGTATTAAATCTTAGAAACTCTAAGGAAATATATTTATCATAGGATATTTACACTTCTGAGGAACTAAATAAAATCACTAAATATATGATTGTTATCAGGAAATAGAATATAGCATTCAGTTTTGAGAGGTTTATTTGACAATTATATGGGATATCATTGACATAAGTTCTTTTAATTCTCTATTAACAGGTTAAAATTTCCAGTTAAAAAATATTGAGCTACCAGAGTCAGCTAGATCTAAAAAACATTGCAATTGGAAGCGTCAATATGTTATTTAATCACTGTCAAAACAATTCAATATTTCTCTTTTAGACAAAGTACTGTGTTATTTTTGTGGGCAAGTACATCCTTACTCAATGTAAAACTGGATCAGAAATTCCTGTATTGCAAAGCTGTAGCATTGTGACCCAGTAAATACATTATTGCTATTGTCTGTGACAGGCTGCAGACCTGGAATTGAAAAGGGAATAGAGACAGAGGGTGATCACAGAGGCCTGGAAAATACAGGCAAAAGGTGAAAGCAGACTCCAACATCTTTAAACCACTCAACAGTGTTCAGCTACTGGTCTTCAAAGAAATGCAACCTTAGGAGCCGGGAAAAGACAGTTATAGGGGTGACAAAAAAAAGACCAAGTATCCATTATATCACACATAAATCACACCATATACAGTAAATTCAGATATATGGTGGACTTGCAGGTGAAAGAGGGATGTAGAATGTGATAATATATGAATAAAAATGACCCCAAGCAGATCCCAGAGTGAGGAGGAAGTAACCATTAACATCAGCAATATACTTCTTCCATCAAAGAACTTGATATACTGATGACTTGCCACTCCAAACACCCAAGACCTGAAGTCATCGACCATAAGATGCAGAGGGGCAGTAGAAGGCTGAGCATAATGCCAGAGAAAAAAAAGAGTAGACACTACAAAGTTTGTGTATACCTCTTTCTACCCAGATAAGTTTTGACCTAGAGATGTTAAAATCAATGTAACTGGAGTAATAGTATTCTGTAACCTGAATGCAACAAATTGGTTAGAGATGCATGTAACCAGAATTAAGGCTTGTTCTTTTTTATACTTATAAAATGTGTACTTAAAAAATACTCAAGCTTGGATATTTTCTTTTTCAAGTATTTGTTATCGAATCATAGAATCATGGAATGGTTTGAATTGGAAGGGACCTTAAAGATCACCTAGTTCCAATCCCCCTGCCCTGGGCAGGGATATCTCCCACTAGACAAGGCTGCTCAAAGCCCTATCCAGCCTGGTCTTGAACGCTTCCAGGGATGGAGCATCCACATCTTCTCTGGGAAACCTGTTCCAGTGCCTCACCACCCTCACAGTAAAGAATTTCTTCCTAATATCTAACTTAAATCTACCCTCTTCCAGTTTAAAACTGTTACCCCTTGTCCTATCCCTATACTCCCTGATAAGGAGTCCCTCTCCATCCTTCCTGTAGGACACCTTTAAGTACTCGAAGGCTGCTATAAGGTCTCCTCGGAGCCTTCTCTTCTGCAGGCTGAACAACCCCAACTCTCTCAGCCTGTCCTCATAGGAGAGGTGCTCCAGCCCTCTGATCATCTGCGTGGCCCCTTATCATAATTACATTTTAAAAGAAAAAGCATTCCAGTCTTGTGCTTCTCTTCTCAAAGCTATTTCTAATGTCATTTTCCTCTCAGCTTCATAAATTTCACTAAACTGAGACCAATTTTGAAAATGGACTCCATTCTCTGCAGGTACACTTGGCACTCAGTGAGTTTGCCGTCCCACTATATATCTGTGATTAGGCTGAGTAATAAAAACAAAATAACATTGTAGCTACATTTTCCCCCACCATCCGTGACTCTCTGTGGGTTTGCATGTAGGAGACCTGAAACAGCCTTCAGCGAATAGTGTTTGTCTTGTGCTATCCATCCTTAGCCTCGAGATCTTATAATTTGTATGAATTGAAATTACAAAAAGCATAAAAAAGGAAGATTCAGTGTAATGTACTGTTAATTAACTATTTGACCACTGGTTTGCCAGCGCAAAATAGCTTTCTTATACCATGGTCATAGTGGCATAACTGCATCTCCTAAGTCAATGGACAAAACTGTTTCTTTGAAGACTTCCACGTATCTTCATTTTAATGCATGAGTTCTATGAATATATTTACTAGGCCAAGAGTTAGCAAGGCTCATGGGCAGGGCTTTAAACTAGTATCGAAGGGGGAAGGGGATAAAACCAGGCCCAATAGTAATGAGCCTAGGGATAAAGGGCCAAGGACGGGGATGAAATCGGTAGCCCAGCTCAAGTGCCTCTACACGAATGCATGCAGCATGGGCAACAAGCGGGATGAGCTGGAAGCAGGACAGCTATGATGTAGTTGCCATCACGGAAACGTGGTGGGATGACTGTCATGACTGGAATGCTGCGATGAATGGCTATAAGCTCTTCAGAAGGGATAGATAAGGAAGGAGAGGCTGGGGTGTGGCTCTGTACATTAGGGAGTGTTTTGATTTTATAGAGCTGGATTCCAGTGATGATAAGGTCGAGTGTTTATGGGTAAGGTTGAAGGGGAAGGGAAATAAGGGAGTTGTTGTGCTGGGAGTATGCTATAGACCACCCGACCAGGATGAGGACACAGATGAAGTATTCTATAAGCAGCTGGCTGAAGTCTTGCAATCGCCAGCCCTTGTTCTGGTTGGAGACTTCAGCCTGCCGGGTATCTGCTGGAAATATAACACAGCAGAGAGCAGGCAGGCTAGGAGGTATTCCTTGAGTGCCTGGAAGACAACTTCCTGACACAACTGGTAGGGGAGCCTACCAGGGGAGGTGCCTTCCTAGACCTACTGTTCACAAACAGAGAAGGACTAGTGGGAGATGTGGTGGGCAGGGGTCATCTTGGGTTTAGTGATCATGAAATGGTCAAGTTTTCAATTTGTAGTGATGTAAGGAGGGGGGTTAGCAAAACCTCCACCATGGACTTCTGGAGGGCGGACTTTGGCCTATTCAGGACACTGGTTGAGAGAGTCCCTTGGGAGATAGTCCTGAAGGGCAAAGGGGTCCGGGAAGGCTGGATGCTCTTCAAGAAGGAAATCTTAAAGGCCCGGGAGCAGGCTGTCCCCAAGTGTCGCAAGTCTAAAGGGTGGGGAAAATGGCCAGTCTGGATGAATAAGGAACTTCTGATGGGACTTAGGGATAAAAGGAGGGTTTGCCACCTTTGGGAGAAGGGACAGGCAACTCAGGAGGAGTACAGAGATCTCGTCAGGTTATACAGAGAGAAAATTAGGAAGGCAAAAGCCCAGCTGGAGCTCAACTTGGCCACTAACATTAAGGACAACAAAAAAAGCTTTTATAAATGCATCAACAAAAAGAGAGCCAGGGAGAATCTCCATCCTTTCCTGGATGCTGGGGGGAAATTTGCAACCAAGGATGAGGAGAAGGCTGATACTTAATGCCTTCTTTGCCTCCGTCTTCAATAGTCAGACCAGCTATCCCCAGAGTGTTCAGTCTCCTGAGCTGGAAGATAAGGATGGAGAACAGAACAACCCACCCATAATCCAGGAGGAAGTAGTCAATGATCTGCTTCTGCACCTAGACGCACACAAGTCTATGGGGCCGGATGGGATTCACCCAAGAGTACTCAGGGAGCTGGCGGGAGAGCTCACCAAACCTCTCTCCATCATTTATCACCAATCCTAGTCAACAGGGGAGGTGCCAGATGATTGGAGGGTGGCTAATGTGATGCCCATCTACAAGGAGGGTCGGAAGGAGGATCCAGGGAACTACAGGCCTGTCAGCCCGACCTCGGTACCGGGAAAGATCATGGAGAGGATCATCTTGAGTGAGCTCTCACGGCAAGTGCAGGGCAGACAAGGGATCAGGGCCAGCCAGCATGGGTTTAGGAAAGAGAGGTCCTGCTTAACCAACCTGTTCTCTTTCCATGACTGTGTGACCTGCCTTCTGGACACTGGGAAGGCTGTGGACGTTGTCTACCTGGACTTTGGTAAGGCCTTTGACACCGTCCCCCACAGCATTCTCCTGGAGAAGCTGGCGAATCATGGCATAGACAAGTGTACTCTTCTCTGGGTTAAAAACTGGCTGGATGGCCGTGCCCAGAGAGTTGTGATTAATGGGATGAAATCCTCTTGGGGGCCGGTCACCAGTGGTGTCCCTCAGGGCTCAGTTTTGGGGCCAGTTTTGTTTAATATCTTTATCAATGATCTGGGGGATGAGGGGATTGAGTGCACCCTCAATAAGTTTGCAGACGACACCAAACTAGGTGGGAGTGTTGATCTGCTTGAGGGTAGAAAGGCTCTACAGAGGGACCTGGACAGGCTGGATCGATGGTCCAAGGCCAACTGTATGAGGTTTAATAAGGCCAAGTGCCGGGTCCTGCATTTCGGTCACAACAACCCCAAGCAACGCTACAGGCTTGGGGAAGAGTGGCTGGAAAGCTGCCCAGCAGAAAAAGACAGACAGCTTAACATGAGCCAGCAGTGTGCCCAGGCAGCCAAGAAGGCCAACAGCATTCTGGCTTGTATCAGGAATAGCGTGGCCAGCAGGAGCAGGGAAGTGATGGTGCCTCTGTACTCGGCACTGGTGAGGCCTCACCTTGAGTGCTGTGTTCAGTTCTGGGCCCCTCTGTACAAGAGGGACATTGAGGTGCTGGAGCGTGTCCAGAGGAGAGCTACCAGGCTGGTGAGGGGTCTGGAGACCAGGTCATATGAGGAGAGGCTGAGGGAGCTGGGCATGTTCAGCTTGGAGAAGAGGAGGCTGAGGGGAGACCTCATTGCCCTCTACAACTACCTGAAAGAAGGTTGGAGAGAGGCGGGGGTTGTCCTCTTCTCCCAGGTGAATAATGACAGGACCAGAGGAAATGGTCTGAAGTTGTGGCAAGGGAGGTTTAGATTAGATATTAGGAAGAATTACTTTACTGAAAGAGTGGTCAGGCACGGGAACAGCCTGCCCAGGGAGGTGGCTGAGTCACCATCCCTACAGATATTTAAGAAACGTCTAGGTTTGTCACTTCAGGGCATGCCCTAGTGGCAGAGATTGTAGGTTGTTTGGTTGGACTCGATGATTTCAAAGGTCCTTTCCAACCATGAAGATTCTATGATTCTATGATTCTATGATTTAGGAAACTATAGAAGTACGTGGTTGCAACAGGGTGTATCTGATTTGTTCATGTGCTGCTTCTTCAAAAAGCACGGGGCAAGCCCACAGAAAGTAACAGTCGTGCACTCTGGGTCAGGTGGAGGCATCTGGAGACCATGGTGCTTTCTGCCTGCTCCCTTTCTGCCCAAGCATTCTTCCATGAGGGTGAGGTGCCTACAGCTCAGGACAGGGTGACAGAGGACAAAAAGGAGACCAAGCAATGGCTCCTGAGGTAAGAATCTGCAATTCTAGATAATAGATATCTCAAAAAAGCAGGGAACAGATGCATAACTGCCCCTCAAAAGGAGGGAAAGAAAGATTATTCCTAGGGATTTAGAGGAGAAGACACAGCTTGCTGTAACTTGGGGAGCCCCTGAATGGTTTCTAGACAGAGGACAGATGTTGTGCAGAGGCTTAGATTGCTGGTCAAATTTCTGAGAATTTTTTTGTGCTTTGGTTTGAAATTTTAGTTGTCCCTCACTCATTGCTGATTCTTATCGGATGAAAATCCATTCTGCTGTTTATGTCTATCCTTCGGAACTCTTTTTTGCTGTTCCTGAATAAATGTTAAGATTAACTTGTTAGTGCTCATTGGATTAACTTTGGTAAATACATCGGGGGAAGGAATCCAATGAATATCCAAATGAAGGCCACAAGATAGTTTTCTCATATAAATGCTGTGCAGGATCAAAATAAATTATAATGTATCACCTGATAATTCTATTTTTTGACTGTGATATTATCTTTTTTTATGTGAGGCACTACAAGGTTTGAGATGTTTTAAGTTATTACAGTTAGGAGGAAAACATGTTGAAAAAATCCAACATCTTCTTCAGGTAATGCTTGTATTTCCAAAAACCCCCATACAATTTTGACTTGCTGAATAGTATGAGAAATTAAATTACAAGAGAGAATTTCCTGACTTACTGAAACATGTTTCCTTCACTCATTATGACCCAAAATCTTTGTCGTCCTTCCTCGGCATTACATTTAATTTGGTTGTTAGATTACTTCTCTCCTTATCCTCCCTCCATTTTTGTCTATTTTCTGTTTTTGTCCTTCTCAATTCTTTCTGTTCTCCGCAATTTTAACATCATATCCCAGAGGTCTTCTGTCCAGAAAGATCAAGTGGCTAAGTGAATACAATTGTTTTGTTTCAATTTGGAGGCTTCCCTAATAAGTTTAATAATTTTGTCTGGTTTTGATAAAAGATGCAATTTATCTTGTTGGGTTGGAGTGGTTTAATCAAACCTCTAAAAATGTTCTCCCAGTACCTTTTTTGAAGAAGATCCGTCTCCAATTATGATATATGTAAAAATATAACAGTATTCTATAGCCTGTGTTATTAAGCATTCTGCAGTTTCATCTTTTTTTATTTTTCTTTTTAAACAGAGTGGGCAATGTCAGCCATGGTATGAATGATTAAAATGCCTCAGGCTTCTGTGCAATAACATAAGTGTAGACTCTGGGCCTAAGTGAGCTAATTTTCATTTTCTATATACTGCTGTTCCTTTAGTTTTAAGAGCATTGAGGATGTTGATCACGTGGAAACTCTGAGGTGAAAGCATCTACCCTGTGATTAAAAGAAATCCAAAAGAATATAATCTAAATTTCTAAGAAAACCTACCTAAAGTAATTAACCTCGGTAGAATTGGGGATACTTCTTCAAGAGAAATTGTAATATATCCCTTGCATGAAATGCAAGTATTGCAAGGCAGAGAGAAATTTACCTAGAAACATTTGAGAAAAGCAGTGGGACAGAGCAGTTTTGGCTGATAATTAATTAAAAGGAGCACATACAATAAGAATAAAGAAAAAGTAAACTAAATAAGTATGATCTGTTTTCACAGGCAAGGACTGATGAGCAACCAGCAATACTGAAAATCAATAGACTAAAAAGCAATGAAGAGAATAATTTTCACTGTGTACAGAGGAAATATTAGTTGGTGAATAAAATTCACTATGAAATGATGTCATTTGGGTTTAGAAAAGGACTACATGAATAATCATGCATAATAGGTAGGATGAATATGTAAGATAGGCAAGATGAGAGGGGATCTCGTCAACGTGGGTGTCAAGAGGATGGGGCCAGACTCTTTTCAGTGGTGCCCAGTGACAGGACAAGAGGTAACAGGCACAAGCTGGAACACAGGAATTTTCATCTCAACACGAGGAAAACCTTTACTTTGATAGTGACAGAGCGCTGGAACAGGCTGCCCAGAGAGATTGTGGAGTTTCCTCCTCTGGAGACATTCAAAACCCACCTGGATGTGTTCCTGTCCAATCCACTCTAGGTGAACCTGCTTTTGGTTGGACTAGATGATCTCTGAAGGTCCCTTCCAACCCTTACACTTCTCTGATTCTGTGATTCTGTGTAATTCTGTGTAAAAAATGTGTAAATATTCACACTTTAGTGAATGAACAAAATAGTAAGCATCTGGAGATAAGGTGAACCATTTATGGTGTTCAAGAAGAGGAACTGAGTGTGCTCTGACAAGCAAATTCAGAAGAGAAAGGGAATACTTAACTGCACCAAATTTGGGCTATTCATACAGAAATAATAAGAGCTCTGCTGCTCATATTTTTCAACAAGAAGACTGATTCTTTCACAATTTGGTCCCTCTTTCCTACTCCAAATTCTAGTCTGTGAAGTATCTGAGAATTTTAAACATTCGGCAATGTCAGCCATATCTATCACACACGCACAGTTCAGTTTTACTCCACACGCACTCAATTATACAAATGGTCTGTGCACACAAAAAAGGTAAAACTTCACAAATATGTTGGATCACTATGCCTACGCAGAAAAGATGTTCTGCAGAGATGATGAAAGTGTGCACTGAGTGCCGGTGCCCAGGCGCTGGCAGCGGCGGCTGCAGGGCAGCCCCTGTGAGGAGACGCCGGGGCTGCCCCGAGCCGGACACAGCCGGTTCCAGCCGGCTCCAACCCACCCACCGCGGGGCACGGCTGGGCCCCGCAGCCAAGGTGGTGGTGTCTCAGGGAAAACATACTTAAGAAAGGGTAAAATGGCACACAGGCAGTGAGAAGGGCCCTTGGGGGACCCGTGTTAGAGCAGTGTGCTCCTGGAGGACTAAAGCCCGTGGAAGGAGCCCATGCTGGAGCAATTCTTGAAGAACTGCAGCCCGTGGAAAGGAGAAGTTTGCGGTGGGACCCCACGCTGGAACAGGGGAACAGCATGAAGACGAAAAAGCGTCAGAGACAAACTATTATGAACCGACCACAACCCTGATTTTCCATCCTCCACCACCATTCCAGGTGGGGGCAGGGGAGTTGGGAAGGAAGGAGTGAAGTTGAGCCTTGGAAGCAAGGAGGCTGGGGGACAGGTGTTGTTTCACTTTTTTTTGGTCTTTGTTTCTCACAACCCAACTCTATTTCAGTTGGCAATACATTTAAATTAATTATCCCCAAGTCAAGTCTATTTTGCCCATGATGGTAATTGGTAAGTGATCTCCCTGTCTTTACCTTGACCCACAAGCTTCCTCATATCACTTTCTCCCTCTGCCCTGTTAAGGAAGAGGGAAAGGAATAAGAGAGCAGCTGGGGGGGCATCTGGTAGACAGCCAAGGTCTACCCACCACAACATATATACGATTTTCAGGGTGCATAAGGGTTGCTGTGAATGAGCTACCTGTAGGCAGCAGATTGCACACCATCTTGGCTGGGCAGGTGACACAGTGCATGAGCTACATAGCATGCATGGACATATTTTTTTCTGAAAAATTGGCAGACACCTATAAAGATTTGTAGTCAAACTTTATTCCTGTGCTTACTGTTTAGTTGGGCTGGAAAATTTAAATAAAGCTAACATGCTCTCTCAAAAAAACAAAACAAAACAAAACAAAAACCATATGAAGCTCTCTGAAGGTATTAAACACAATTTTGATTGATTTAGTTAATTCCAGGAGCGTAATGGAGGAAAGTGGGAAGGAAGAAGTTGCACAACAAAAATTACAAAAATGCAGATACTTTAAAAATGTCTTTCTACTTGAAATCAGGAACACAAAAATTCTCATTCTCCCTTCTCATCTCTCCCCAAATCTTTCATCTGGCTGGCAGCATCCAGAGTCAAAATGGCAGCATCATAAAGTCAATACATTGTGTGGTCCTAAAGGAGCTGTGAAGATAGAGGGACAGATCTATCCCAGCCAAAACCAGTAAAAAGTATAAGTCAATTTCCCAGCTACTCTGTCTGCTACTACAACTGTAGTGCACTACTGTAGTGCACATTGGCTAATTTTTGATTCCACCTTCCAAGCAGAAAATAGCTAAGCTGTGGACATGCTTTCCTGTAAAGCCTTGAGGCCTTGTCGCAAACCCAAACATCTTTAGATTATGTTTTTTTTTCCCCCCAGAATGATAACCTAAAAATATTTCATTTCTGAAATGTTGAAACATATGTGACATAAGTGTCACATATGTTTACCTGTGTATACTTGTGAGAGGTACTGTAAAATTTTAAGCTCAAGTTGCTATGTTAACCTCTTTGATTAGTGCTTAAATACCTAAATATTAAACCAAAACTACTTTTTTTCCTAAGAGTTAGGAACCCACAGATGAAATCAAGGAAAGGTGAAAGAGCTAAAACCTCTTTAAAATTGGTCTACTTTTATTTACATTTCTACATTTGGATTTATGAACTTAATTTGGATTGAAGCAATGCACATAAATGAATGTGAAAAACTCATGACTGTTTTACTTCTGTAGAACAAATATAAGCACTTTTAAAGTCTTATAGACTTTGATATTATTTTATTGGTATATTTTTTTTCTGTGCCATAAGCTTACAGACTTTATTCACTGAAGGATATTCACCCAGGAGAGGTGATTCATTGCCATAACGTATCCTTATCTCCCTCCTTGTGCCATGGCAGAGCATATGGGACAGCGCTAGTGGCCATGTTAATGATACAGGTGATGAGAAAGTGAGCAGGAAAGCAAATGGTTTAAGCACAAAAGGAGGTAACAGCTTTCCACAGTGACAATCTGGCATCCGGTCATAAACTGAGGATGCCCAATGTTCCTGCTAGCACCCCTGAGTGCAGCAGTGGGCCTGTGACACTCAAATTACTCCTGAGAAAAAGCAGCTGTGCTTCTTGAGCAGGATGTGCCCCCGCTTCGCTCACACTACCACCCCCGTGGAAAGCTGCCATCTACCTCTCCATTTACCCTGTGTCATCCTTGCATTTATGGGCAGTTAGTTAGGTGTTGTTACTTACCTCATACATTCTGCAGATCTTAACACTTTCAGATGTGAATATTGACCCACATAAAACCACCAGTAACTTATTTTTCTCCACCACATAATCACTAGTCTACTTTTTAACTAGTTCTTTATCCTTTTCTGTGTCTTAATATGGATCTCTGAAGCTTGTAGTTTTAAGCTGAGGCCTGTCATGTAAAACTTGATCAAAGGCTTGCTACAAATCCAAATAAAATATATTATATGCACAGTCATTATCAACCTTGTCTGTAAAATGAAGATATATGTACAAAAATTTTAGGCTGTAGCAATGTATTTGGAAGCATTACAATATGATCTGCTACAGAGGGCTATTCTTTTGATGTTTCATTTGTAGTGTATATTGTTCCATGAATAAGGTAATCCTTAATAATTTTACTCTGCAAAGTACAAAAAGAATCACAGAGCAAGCAAAGCATAATGTAAAAAGCTGCAGTTTCTCTTTAAAAACAGTGGTGGTTTTGGTTTGGGATTTTTTTGTTGTTTTGGGGGTTTTTGCTTGTTTGTTTGATCCTGTATATTTGAGATAAAGATTTTGGTTTTTTTTTAAATTTGTTGCCAAATATTGCAATTATAACTCTTACGTGGACTTGCATGTGTTTTAAATTGTCTTGTCACCAAGGATAGTAAAAATTTTTGTTAGAGGACAATAACATATTGTTCTGTGAATCAGGAGGCTTGTGTTGTTACTAATAAGTACGTGGATACCCAAGTCAGTTGGAGTCTTTGCATGAATTCTAAATTATCTATGTATTTTTAAAATGTGCCCATCACATCAAAGAGACATGAAAAGAGTCGCAGAACAGCACAAGGAGAAACTCAGTTCCTCACTGTTGTTTTTAAGCTTCTTATTGCTGCTGACCTCCTTGGTCCATTGTTCTGCAAACTGGCTCAAAGCAGAGCTTTTTTTCAGTGACTGAAAAGGGGCATTGATTTTGGCAGTTGCTATTCAGCACGGCGGGGACAAGTGTACTGTTTGAGGTGGTACTAGCAAGGAAATTACCATTAGCGTATCCCAGTTCCTGTTACAGACTCAACTTCAGAGTCATTCAGTTCCTTTGAAGTGCAGTCCTTTGGGAAAGGTTTTATGTCCCTTCATTCCTCTTTGGATAGCATTATACCATTCCAGAACTGGTAGGGTGGATCTCTGCACTGAGTCCCATGTTTTCTGATGATACTAACATGACAGGCATAGCAGAGTTTGTCATCTGTGAGCGCCTTCACACTTACGTCAGTAGTTGATTGTGAAAGGCTAAAACTCTCTCCTGCAAAATGAAATCTAATTTACTGGTTCACCCAAGGTTTATGGAATATAAAAGAAAGGAAAAAGAAGAAGAAGAAAAAAAGCTTAATATCTAAGAATACTAGCTACAATTTTTCCCTAGCTTCAACTTTTCCCATAATTTCTAAACTTTCCCTGTACCATAACCCACAACTATCTAGAAATAGGATTGCTTTCTCTGTGCTCTGTGAGTCTCTTTCCCAACACGTGCTACAACTTACTGACCTTCTTATTGAGTTAGCTAGTTCAGGCCTCTAGAAGCTTGGTTCATGGTTAGGAAGAACACCTTTGGCTACTTTGCAAGACCTTTCCCCATCTAAAATTAGTCATTATTACTCCCATAATAACCCTTACTCCCTTTTCTTCTTAGTATTCTCTACGGTAGCACCTTATCATGTCATACTTACATTCTATTCAGTTTCTTTCTAATAGCCAAATTTGATTTAATTCAGTATATGCAGGCAGATAAGATGAAGTTCTTGTTTTTATCAAGATTAATGCAAACAGTTTCCTGAGTTTTCATATAGTGTGAGCTGATGCACCATGTAGAAAGAAAGTTGGAACTTCATTGTCTCCAGAGTGTAAGACAGCACATGGTGTAAAAATAATTTTAAAATTAAAGTTTTTAGGAGAAGCTATGATAATTGGAAAAGAAGGGATGGGAAAGAGGGAAAACAGTTAAATACTACACAATGTCACAGCAACAGGATGGGTAACTAGTGAAGAATAACATATTGTTAATGTTTTTCTCTTCTGAATCTTGAGGTAATGCATAACAGTAACACTGCAGATACTGAAATTCTTTTCTTGCAGGAAAAAGTGAAAGACTAAAAGGTTTCATTATTGCACTGGAGCAGATAATTAGGAAATTATAGCTATTACGAGTTGATGAAGTAAGTACCAGAACTCTGAAGTATACCTGCCTGTCAGCCCTTAGCTTAAAACTTCAGCTAGATTTTTGAAGGATTGCTTCTACTTTTTACCTTTTCACATTTCATTCTCTTTCCACTTCATATTTAGTTGTTGATTAGGGATGTTTTCTGTTACGAAGGAGGTATGAATAAAATTTAGAGTTCATGAAAAGTGTAACTGGGGAGTAATGTAGTCAGAAGTCAGAGTGAGGATAGTGAAAAATGATACTAGTAAGCATAGTGAGATTTATGAATGAAAGTATCCTACCACATGGTTTTGCTTCCCCCAGGGACATACTTATCTTGAAGAAATGTAATTAAAAGGAATTGGTAAGATTCTACAGAAAAGCCTATACCATATGTGTTCTCCTTTGTATCATCAATTAGTGCCATGAAGAATCTGTGGTTTTACCATCAAGAATGGATGGAATTATACCATGGACTTGCTTTGAAGTCGTAAGTGGTGACAAGCTTCCTGATAGTAACACCAGGACTCAGTTCCAATGATGATAAAAATCTTTTATTTGGGAACTGGGAAACACTGTTGCGCCTCTAAATTGTGTATGACTACCTCTACAGAGTGTCCATAAAGTTGGAGTTTTGATTAGTTATATAGACTTAATTCCATATTGCCTTTTTCTGTACAGGAGTATTTCTTAAAGTACACATCAACACGTAATAGTATGCCATCCCAGGGGAACAGGGTGGAGTGGCTACAAGAACAAACCACATCATTCCATAATGTAAAATTTAAAATTTATTTACTAAGTGGGATAGGCACAGTGGGTACATAGTATTTTCTATTCTAAGGTCTCTGGGACAAGAATACATTATGTACAAATGTACTCATGCCAGCCAAGGCTGCTGTTCCTTTGGTCCAGTTGTGTCTGAGACCATAAAACTGGGAAACCAGGACACTCACTCTGATCTTCTGAAGGGGCTAGGCGCTACCTGACAGCCTGACCCCTACATGCAGCTGTTCCCACTCTAGTTTAGCCTTCTGCATGGTGTTGGACATCCATGGATGAGTTCTCCTTCAAGCACCTAATGATATAACTACTTATAGTTTTGGATGTGCCCCCAGTGCTCTTTCACGTAGCCTCAGGCTAATCTCCTTGACTTCCTCCATATCTTAAGCCAATAAAGCAATTGCTACATGGGTGACTGTCGCACTGTGGCCACTCCTCAAATTTATTGCAAGGAAGTAATGTTAACTGTTCATCTGTGCTTCTGTGTGTCTTTACTGTGCAGACCTAAACCATTAGACCAAAGCCAATGTAGTCCAGGCAAGTACTTTCAGATAGGCCTGCTCATGACAGCTATCGTTGCTTCTTTGTTTTCCTCAGTGGATGCCAGAGCAATCTTAAGAGCTGTGAATTTGTGAATCATCTGTCAATTTACAGTGCTTGACTTCTGGACTCTGTCTTACAGAAATATCGCAGGCAATATCTCTTATAACGTTCTGAAGATAGTTATCTCTCCAGATGTAAAGTGCAGGACAAATCTTAGGACGTACAGAAATGAGATATTTGTAAATATTATTGTAATGAATGTAACAGTTTATATGTATCTAAGTTTCAGATTCTGTACTTAAAATTCCTGGACTTCAAAAGAAGTTTTTTGTGATGGGATTTGAGAGATCAGGCTCAAAAATTTCTAAATTTGGAGTTTCACATGATGAGCCTGCATAAGGCATTGCAGAATCAGGATTATATCGCTTCTCCTGTGCAGGGAGACCACACAACAGAGTGTCATCTTTTACATACTGTGTAAGAACTTGCAATGGACGTTACTAGACTGAACAGAGATGGACCAGGTGAAGCCAGGAATGAACTGGCTTTAGATCTAGTGCTATTAAGAGGTGATTTTTGATTACTTGGCCATTTTCATTTTTTCAAAATTTCCTCTAAAGGAATGATCTGATGTTATAGTATAATATGAACATTCTTACTCATGTTATCAAACTTTTTTCCCTGTTAGTTTTCCCCATTTTAGTTTCTTTACAGCTAATTTTCAAATTGTAAGGCATATTAAAAAAAAAAAAAAAGGTGTTTAATCTTAGTAGTAACTTAACCTAAATGAGTTCAAAATTCCTTTGGGAATATAAAACAGTTCACCAGGTCTACTCCCCACCCCCCCTCACCCCCCCCGGGAAGAACCTTGCTGATTTATTTATAATATTCAAAACCAATTAAGATGTCCTCTAATTATTAGGAATACTTAATCTTCTCTAAGGCAATATAAAAATAATTAAAATAAAAGCAGAGAAACTGAGTATAAGGAATAACTATACTAATTGTAAGACATTATTAGAAAAAACTTCTGGGAAATTTACCCACAGTTTTGATAATGTCCTCTAGTTGCTAAAACTATCTGTATTTTCTATTTGGAACTATACAGGAAAAGTATAAAGAAGGTATATGCTTTTAAACTTTTCCCAAATAGTACTGACTAGAGAATTTGTGGGAGAAAAAAATTCATACTTGCTGGTTTATATTTACATAAACTCCATATGAAGTATCACTTACATTGTAGCTACACTACAGCATAATTTAAAACTGTTGTGTAAGAACCTAGTTATTCAAATGAAAAATTAGTGGTTACACTCTGTTTTTGTAATGTCTACAATGTAATTATCCTGACTGGTTTATGAAAGTCTGGCAATATTTTCATGTGTTCCTTTGGAATCACTTTATTAATTAAAAAAATTAGGTCAGCTCCACTGACCTAATTAACTCTAATAAAACCAACTAGGTCACAGTTAAGATTCTCCTTTCATATAGGTATTTTCTGTCTCTTTAGCATCATTTGTAATTTAAGTCTGGAGGGTTTGGACAGTTATTTCATGCTCTTTGTATTTTACTTTCTCTGTCATCCGATCTGCTTTTTTAAAACGAGTCCCACAGCTAAGAAAAGCCAGGGACAAACTACTTGAAAATGCCAAATCTAGCGTCTGTATTATTCATGCCATTTTGCTGTCTACGAAAATATAAGGCAGAACAAAATCTGTGCTGAAGAATGAGAAGGGTCTTAGAATCCCCTCTGTATTGTCACTTCATCTTCCAGGGAACCAGAAATGTTGCTGGTTTATGTGGGCTGAGTTTTAAGAATTTGTCAATTGTCAAGTTAGGAACTGTGGATTACGCATGTGTTACTGGGTTAGATTTGTTGCACTGAAGAACCATGCTGTTAAAATGCCACTGTCTCCACTACAGAGAACAAATAGCAAGTTACTTCATAATTAAATTAAAGAAATATCTCTATCCAAGCATCAAGAGTTTCAGACCAAGACTGGGTTAATATTTTGTTTTAGGTTTATACTTGCAAGAAGCTTGTTGGAACAGGATCCTGAGGTGTATAAATAGCACTCCATAGAAAGCTCCAAAGTATTTACTCTAAGGTACTTTTCTTGGTTTCTGCTGTAGTTGGTTAACAGTGAAAGATAGGCTACCTAGACGATGCATTTTCCAACTTAAGAACGTATTTTAAGAGGGGATAAGTTAACTTTCTTTACATGTTTATTTATCTCTGCTTCCCCTAAGAGACTAAAATAACTTAGATGAGAAGTCTATTCTTTCAGATAGTTACAGTAAATTGAAGGCTATAGTAAGTTAATCATTACAGTAAATTAATCATGCTTGTTACAGTCTAACCATAGGCCAGATTGTCTAATAATTCCTTGTCCAGAAGAAATCTATGGTAAATAAAGGGAGTAACATAACAGAAGACCTGAATAACCCCTGAAGGGCGTGCCCCATGGGAAAACAGGCAATCCAGAACGATTTAGTTAGGAAGTGTCTTAGTTGTGGGGCGAAAAAGAGAGAAAATCCTCTAGCTTCCAGAACTCATAAATATGTCAAAAATGTTTCTGTCAAGTAGCTAGATGATTCAGTTAATTAAAAATAGCAAAATAGTGATCCTCTAGGGATTATATCTGTTGTGAAAGTAAAAGTACCAGCTGAAAGATGATCTAGTGCCCTCATAGCATTTTACATAGGCCCTAAGTGTTGCTGTTTCCAAAAGTTTTACTAGAAGAAAATGAAAAGTTATGGGAACTGATTCTACTGAAAAGCCATAGCCGTTGTTGGTAACAATCAATGTCACAAAGCTCCTCGCTTGGCCAAAGATGACTGCAGCACTGAGGCAGCCGTGATCACCTTTTATATCATGCACATTGTAAACTGCTTTCCTCTTCTAGGATTCACAAAGAGAATTGTGGTATAAACACAAGATTTATAGATTTTACTGCAGAAATAAATATTATAATCAAGTTCAAGCTAATGCATGACTTAACAGTTCTAATTCACAAAATAGTAAATAACTATAAACAGAATTGCAAAAAAAAAAAAAAGGTAGTTTCCTTTTTGGAAATCCAATAAAATATCAACAATCAGTAATTTCATAATGAATTGTAGCTCTCTGGAGAGTACCTTACACAGTTCCCTTACCTTTTTTTTTTGCCTAGTAAAGGATAGGTAGAGAATGGTCACTATCATTTAGATGGAAATTTCTATTCTGTATGTGCAATGCCATCCTGTGACTGCTTATCCTTCCTCCTATTTACCTGTCAGGACATTACAATTCAGACTACAGCAAGTCACAAATGATTGTCCATAAATCATAATAACATATGTCACATAATATCTAGGTTTTAGTGTGGTACCTGAGTTATCTGGTTAAACAATCTGGACATTTAAATTGTATGTGATTTTCCATTATCTAAGAAACAACCTAGTTCTCCAGAGAGCAACCGGCATACTCTTGCAAACACAAAAAACATTAAGGAAGAAACTTTTGTCTTGTAAAGTTCTTTATTTCCTCATGAGAAATAGAAGCAGAGTATTTTCTGAGCATAATGCTTTCCAACGGGCAGAAAAGTAGGAAAAATAGTGTAATGATCTTAAGTTATGTTGAAATGACACAAGTTTTATCAACTATAGATATCTATATATCTCTGTTTCCAAAAAATTTATTCTTGCTGCTATGGAAATGTAATGACTGACTATTTCAACACTTCTGCATGTGACTTTAACTCTGTAAAATGTGGACTTGTTATGCTGGTGCAAGTCTAACATGATTTTACTAGATGTACCTAATATAGCAGCTTTAGCAGAGGGATTAGCAGATGAAGGAAAGCAAAACATCAAGAGATGTTACGGAACTTAAATGAATTTTAGTCCCCAAACAGAGCTTTTACATTTTGCATTCCCTGCTTTTAGTATATTTTTCTTTGTTTTCTTTATCATGGAAGAAACTGCTGCTTTCTTATACAACATAATGAAAATGAAATTTCTATTTTACTTGGAGAAAGACAAAAGATTTTTACCTCAAAAACCAGCCATTACAGTTACAGTGCTACTGGATTTTAGGTTTTGTTTTTATTTAACCAAACTGTTATGTATTAGGTCAGCATTCAGGCACAAACCACTTAAGAAATATAAAGAATTTGGAAAAGTCTAGGTTACTCTGGGCTTCTTTTGGGGAGAGAGAATACAATAACCAATTGCTCATTCCAGGGGAAAAGCACAGCTTGGAAATTTGATAAGTCTATAAATATTCCTGGAATTTTACTTTTAATGAGATAGATACACTTGCAAGCCTTTATATGCTAAAAACTCAAAAGATTCTGTGTGGTTAACTCGTACAGAAAAACTGCAGAGATGAGTAATTGCATATCCAGATGACTAAGAAGTATCTTAATTAAGCCACAAGGAGCTGGATGTTTCCAGAATTTGCTAGCTATGTTGATAAAAATTGAATTTGAAACATGCGCATTGTTGCGCGTGGGAACACTAGATGTAGAATAGAAATTATGACATCTGTGGCAACATTTTGTCAATATGATATACATTTAAAACGTAAGGTTGGTCTCTACTCAAGAAGCGTGGTTTACCCAGTATGAATGGAGAACTATAATTTGTGTACCTCAAATTGTGTACATGGCTTTTTAGCATGGCAGATAGTATCACCAAGGAGAAAATTCACTTAAACACTGATAAGAAGTATCAGTCCTTTAGAAAGATCCTGTTGTGTCAGATCAACAGGATAATTAATTATTGAATTGAAAATATTCTGCTGTTCCTTCTGTTTCTTCTGATGTGCAAGGTCTTAGCAGTAAACTCTTTTTTCCCAGTAAGAGGGATGAACTGAGTAGCTGAATATTGCAATTAGATGCCTTATTGTAGTGTGCCTAAGGAATTAAATCTCATTAGAATATTTTATCTGACTTTTTCTGTAGCCATAAATTTAAATGTGCTAGACACTACTCTGAGTTAGTGACCTGAGTAAGAACATTTGGGACTGTTGATTAATTGGGGAAATTTTTTGTTTGGTTGTTTTTTTGTTAATTTCAGACTGAATAAGACTACCTAGCATACCATTCTGTTTCTAAAGTAGATGTCGTTAATTTCAGCCCTATACATGTCAAAAGAAACACTTGTACTTCTTCATTTTGTATTAAAGAGTTACTGTTCCTCAGGTGGGAGTCTTTACCTGACTACACATAGACTGACCCAATGAAGAAAACTGTGTCTGACATAGTGTACGCTCCCTTCACAACCAGTGACAAGAAATAAGCACTTGTAGGAAGGACATGGGTATGGCATCCTGAAGTGTACAATCAGCAGAGATCAGATTGACTGTTTTCTAGAAGGTCTTATCTCTCTTAATTGACTATAAACAAGTGACATTTTACAATCATTTTAAATAACCAGAGTATGATATGTAAACTTACTGAGGAGGTTCAAGGGAGAAGAGGAACAAAAATGTACCACACTAGGCAAGAGAATGATTTTCTTCTTAAAAAAACATAGACTTTAATAGTTTGGCATTTATTTTCTTTAAAAGACACGGCTGGTCCCTAAGAAGTTACAAACCTGGAATAATATCTATGGCGTAGCAACATGTTTCCATGCATACAGTGGTTCTCAAAGCTTTGAAACTGAAATCCACCTTTGCAGGGTCATGTGGCTTTGTGTGCCACCTTTTGCATATAAATCCAAACTAAACAGTTTTTCGTTCAAAACCTTACTTTTTATTAACAAATTGCTTCACTTTAAAATGAATGATTTTATTTGTAGGAAAGATCTTGTATTCACTTTCCTGCTTTTATATATACATAAAAACTTTATATACATAAAACTCAGTACCTACCACCATTTTACTGTTTCTCAGATGAGGTGGCAGCAGATTGGTGCCTGCAGGTTAGCAAATGAAGAAGACATTGCAATTGCATAACGATGTAAAGTAAGAACCATAAGAACCATTGTATGGTTAAGAACAATTGCGTAATGATGTAAGGTAAGAACCATAAGAACCATTGTATGGTTAAGAACCATACGACGGTTAAATTAAGGATCATGCAGTTTCATACTTCCTCTCCGTTGATAGCAAATAATAGATGCTTTAGAGAAGAGTGTTGGAACACAAAGCTGTAGTGTAGGAAGCACAAAATATCACTTCCATTAACAAAGCTTCCTATTCATGCATGTTTTTCTTTTTTGAACTTATATGATGACTTTTGTATTACATACAAGTTTTTGCCATCTGCTACATTCTATAAAAATCGGTTCCCCAGTTTAACATTGCATGGTGTGATAAGAATGCCCCCCTTCTTCGTTGTTTTGAAAACTTGTCTGCAAATATTCGTGTTAAAGTAGTGGCTGCTAACTGCCTTTAATTGCTGGCATTTATGCCTGGTCAGGGGAGTGAACACTGCTCCACTGTTTGAAGCTGTTGAAATAACTAAAAAGTAGTAGCTCCACAAAATATTCTTATTGTAATTTCAGGTGTTTCTCCATACAAAGAAAATATAACAATAGACATCGGAAAGTGGGTGTATTTGCATAAGATTCCCATGAAAATATATGAGGTTTTATTTTTTAAAAACCATTTTATTTTTTTAATTGTATAATTAAAGAGGACTTAATAAGATTGTTCTTTTGGACAGATAACAGAAAATTTTATGGGTGTTTGATGAAAGAAAATGTAGAAAGAAAGACTGATGAAAGAAAATGCAGAAAGTTCAGTACTTTTCTATGGGAAATACATTTAGAAATCACAGCCACAGTAGTTGGAAATCACCAATGTAAATATGCGGAAGTAAATAATACTGTTCAAGCTCCTGTAAGGAGTTTTTAATGTACGCAGTATATAAAGAATACAGCTCACTTATACCATCACTAATAATTTTTTGACAAAAAATAAATATTTGTTGGAAGCGTAATGTAAAAAGATGTATAATTTAATAGTTTTGATCTTCAGTGGCACAGAAGGAGAAAACATACTGGGTTGGTGCATTGTCACTTTGTCTGAAGCATTGGCAAAAAGCTTTGCTCTAGCAATTGCTTTTAATAAATTACTGGCATTATTATAGTGAAGTGAAAACAATGTTCATGCTTTTACCCCTGTTCATCCACCTTACAATACAGAAGCTGTAATTTTTTTCTGCTTCTGTTGGGGTAGTTTTCCCTATAGAGGAACTCTAAATCTTTGCTGTCCCATAAATATGTGAACATAAACAGTGATTTATTGCAATTTAGCTCCTGTTTTGGTGGAGGAGGTTTATGGTGCTGAGAAAACTCATTAATCTAATTCACAGCTCATAGTATAAACATAACCTTTACAATATATAACAGCAGAAATTATGTGTGGTTATGATTTACTGTTTCTGTTTTGGAAGGAGAAAGAAGTGCAAACTTGTTTTGCCACTTCCAGTTTTAATACTCATTGATTAAGTTGAAGAATTAATACGAAACTGCTATAAATAACAATCTGTGTGTATTTACTTTTTGATGAAAGTTTCTTTTTTAGTATAAAATATTAAAATTCAGAAGCTGTGAGAACAGTGTGCTGTGAGTCAGACAAGCCACTTTAAAAAGCGTAAAACAGAATTGCTATTAACCTGATCATTTATTACGACAGTAAATCTACTTAGAAGGTACATTTCTGAAGTCTCTTGAACATCTACATAACACAGAAAAGTAAGAGATTAAGTAACTGCATTGTAGTAGTGTTAAATTGCTCTTTAGGCCTTACATACTTAAGTATGCATATTTTATTAGGATTCATATTGTCACTGAAGTGGAAAACCTCAATTTTGAATCAAGAGTGGCTGTTAATATAATAATTGTAATATATTCATATCATGTAATGCTATTATGAGTTTACCTACGCTTCTGCTGAATGTTAAGAGAAACTTGTGATACTTGAAAAATAGGCATATTTTTTGTTAAATGATCGAAAGAACTATCAAATTTTGGTGTTTCTGTTTTCAGTCACTGTGCAGAAAATCTTGAATATCTAAAGAGATAAAACCTGCAATTATGACATTTCAATATTTTTTATATGCATTCTGGGATGTTATGAATATGTTTCTTACACGTCAACTTTCTATAATTTTGTCCAGAGTATTTGCAAAATGTATATAAGTGATGTCATTGCAATGTTGCATGGTTAAATATATTTAGTTGAAGACTTTTGAATATGCTACAGTTTATATATAGGAAAGTTAAAAATATGTTATCAAGAACCCTTGACCATTCAAATCATAGTTCTTTTATAGAGCCATGTTCTTTGTATAAGACACTATTTTAAAACAGAATCCATGAAAGTGAACCTTACATAATATATATGTTTTTAAAATAGTACTGATAAACATATATTATTACTACTAAAAATCTTAATGTATTTTACTATTCTGGAATTATGAGAAAGTTAGGAAACATATCAGTGATAAGCTATGTTGTAAAATGTGACTTTCCTCTCATATTGCAAATGAAGCGTCAATTTCAATTCATTAAAATTATGATAAAAATTCCTATTGGAAGATTTTATTACTGAAAGCATTTAATTTGTAGACACTATAATTCCTTCAAACTGTAGTAAAATATTGCTGACTCAAAACTATTTTACAAAGAATGTTGATTACTTTTAGTTCATCTTTCATCTATGCCATACCACCATTGGTGGTCTTGTGACCAAAATTTACTTCTATAGGTCATATCTTGTTTGCATTTATAAGATACATGGAGGAAAAATGGTATCTCTTTATGCACTTCACAGTTTTTCCTGATTCTTTTGTTTTGTATGGTGACAGTTTGTCTACATACAAGAAACTAATTTTCAAGTTTCTACTAATGTAATACATAACCCAGCAATGTAGCTGTAATATGCTAGTTGAATTTAAAATATGTATATTCATTTACAAAATTAGCTGGTGTTAATTACTCAACTTTCCTTCCAAGCTGTGAAAGGAGGAAACAAATGAGAGCAATTTCAACAGTTGTTAAGAAGAAAATATAACGGTGTCTCTAGTGACATAGGAAGAACATAGATATTCTTTAAGAATGAATTACTAAAAAAAGGGAAACAAAAATCAAGAGCTAGAAAACATTCTTATAAATTATTTAGTGACTTACACATTTAAAATACTATTTTTTTCACCCCCACACACATTCATGTCTTTATGTGTGCTGAGCAATATATTATTCCAAAAGGTAAACACAAGATGTTTGGATGACTCTGGGTGAAGTTTCTATGCAATATGAGGACACATCAGTTCCTGCCAAGAATTTTAAGTAATGGGATGATTTAACCTGAAATTCAGTAGAATTTGACAGATAATTTCCCTAGAATCTGTTTTAATTTTCAATATTAAAGCTGGGCAGTGGAATGCATAAACTGTTTCCCTTGTATTACTTTTTTTTTTTTTTTACAATATTTTTAACTGTCATGAAGAGATGATTAAATATTAAAGGAAACCTTTTAGAATATAGTGACAGATGTGTTCAGCTATAAAATATTCTAGAATCTATTTATTGGGCTAACAGTTTTCCATTTCTTCAAGCAATGGCAGAAGAGCCCATTACCGATTCTGGATAAAAATATATTAAGTTTTGATGGACTCAAGTAATAGAGAGCAGTTGACCATATTGCAGAAGTGTGAATCATAACAGTGAAATGCTTGGCAATGTATTTTGAAGATTTAAAACATAAGGGCCATATACTGACCCTAAATTGTATAATCAATACTAATGTATGAACAATGATGTAGTAATATTGAGAGTTCTGCTATGGAATTACAATACCCTAAGCAGTCTAGCTAATAAGAAAATGTTTTCTTGAATACTAAATCTACTGAGTGAACAATCAAAACTGAACACTAGCACATTTCAGAGAAGGCTTTTATATAAAACAAGCCAGTCTAAATCTAAAAAACTGAAGGATGTATTTAAATATTGTATTGTCCATAAATCCATAAATAAACCCCTATAATGTTATATGTATCTGCAAGTACAGTTGCCTAATATCTGAAAATCAAAAGAAGACAATTGATTTACAGCTTTGGTAAATCAGGCTTAATCATTCAAACCTGAAGATAAATTATTATGATCAGATGAAAGGCATTCGTATGACAGGGTTATTTCCTGTCTAGACTAAATTTAATCATAGCAAGCGAGATTTCATGTAATCCTACTCAGATCTATTCCCATGCTTCACTAATTCATTAATGTAAATACTCAAGATGAAGAAAATATAGAACATATATTCCAATACTACATTTCAATATTAGATGTATCAATGTCTCTAACATACACTGTCTTTCACACTGTCCTTCTGGACAAAATGTCCAGCATGAAGCTAGACAAGCCCATGCTACATTGGGTGAGCAATTGTCTCACAGGTTGGGCTCAAAAAGTTGTAGTAAATGGGGTTACATCAGGCTGGTAGCTAGTCACCTGTGGGCTTCCCCAGGGCTCAATTTTAGGGCCAGTGGTCTTTAATATTTTTTAAATTATCTGGATGCAGGAGTCAAGTGTATATTAAGTATGTTTGCTGATGATACTAAACTAGGAGGAGCTGTGGTGGACTCCCTTGCGGGTAGTGAGACTTTACAGAGAAATCTGGATAGACTAGAGAGCTGGGCAATCACCAACTGTATGAAATTTAACAAGAGCAAATGCCAGATTCTCCACCTGGGATGAGGTAATCCTAGTTATATGTACAAACTGGGAGATGAGAGGCTGGAGAGCAGCTCCGCAGAAACAGATCTGGGGGTTTGGGTTGATGATGAGTTGAATATGAGTCAACAGTGTGCCCTGGCAACAAAAAGGACCAGCCGTGTCCTAGAGTGCATCAAGCACATGGCTTGCTACTCGAGGAAGGTGATTGTCCCACTCTACACTGCACCAGTGCTGCCCCACCTTGAATACTGTGTGCAGTTTAGGGTGCATCAAAATAAGAGCGACATCAAACCATTCGAGTGTGTCCAGAGGAGGGTGACCAAGATGGTGAAAAGTCTCGAGAGAGAGACTTATGAGGAGTGGCTAAGGTCACTTGGCTTGTTCAGCTTGGAGAAGAGAAGGCTGAGGGATGACCACATCACAGTCTATAATTTCGTAAAGGCAGGCAGCAGAGGGAGTGGTGTTGATCGCCTGTCTCTGATAACCATTGATAGGACGTGAGGAAGTGGAATGAACCTGCATCAGGGGAAGTTCGCATTGGACATTAGGAAAAGGTTCTCCACCAAGAAGGTAGTCGGTCACTGGAACAGCCTCCCCTGGGAAGTGGTCAAGGCACCAAGTCTGTTAGGAGGTCAAGAAACATCTAGACAGTGCTCTTAGTCATATGGTTTAGTTTTAGGTAATCCTGTGAGGACCGATCCTTATGGGTCCCTTCCAACTGGAGATATTCTATGAATCTATAATGTCACATGTATATTATCCTACTGGTTACAAAAATAATTTGACTGATAAAATTAAAAATATACTAATGTGTATGCTCTACTAATGTGTATTTGTAATTGTGGTTTCTGGTGTCTTTTGAAAAGAATATCTGATTTTAATAAGTACGGTTTGTTTCTGGTTTTGCTTTTTTTTTTCCCAATGGTCTTCCTAAATTAGATGAAATAGCAAATTGCTATATGAAAAACTTCACAGAAGTAGGTGGGATAGTTTGTGAAGACAGATATTGTATAGTAAATGAATATCTGAAATCAGTCTACTAGTTAATTTTTTTATACAAATGTCTAATGGAATAAGAATGTAAGTAATAAAAAGAAGAACAATTTGGTAAGAAATAAAAATACAATTGTATTCATCTTTTTAGAGGGACCACATTTTGAAAACTTTTCTCTGTGCACAAACCCCATTATTCAGTTCTCCACAGGAGGTAATTTATTCTCTCATTCCATTTTTGTTAAGTCCAGATAGCTCTTTCCAGAGAACAGTTGAAAAAGTTTTTTTTCTAGGTTATGTCCCTATAAGTAAACAAGAGTACAGTGAACACTCATTCCATCTAAAGTACACTGATTTACTCAACTCTTTAGCAACTTACTGATTGTCACATAGAATCTGTCCTTAGAAACATTTTCTACTGAAAGCAACATGGGTGTGTGACACTTACGCTATATCCATCCTTTACAAAAATTAAAATACTTGACAGTAATTTTTGATGGACTCAAAAAGTTCTATCAAAGAAACATATCACCAGCATGCTTTTTTGAATCGTGATATTCATATATCCTAAGAAAGGCATACTGTGGGCTTAATTGAACAGCATCTAAGAGTAATTCTGAGGGATCACCAACTGTGTCTTCACAACTCTAGTTCTAGGTGGGAACATCATGTAGGAGTATAGATTCATCCTTTAAAGGTGCCTAAGTTGCTTCACTAAATAAAGACCTTAGATCTCTCTAGCTCTGAATATTCCACTAAAAATGGATACACTTGAGGCATTATGGCACTTATTTTAGGCCAGCATGGACTGGCATTAGGACATTCATATTATTTAATTCAGCATCTCATTGAAAGGTTGAGATAAGAATCAATATTGGGTCAATATATGGTCTGTGTGGCCCTGTTTCTGCCCTTTCAGTATCTGAAGGCCACTTTGCATGCATTTTTCTTCTAGAGACTAATTCTTATATCATCTTTCAACAATTTGCCTGGTGTGAGATTCATTTCATGTACTCCTAGACATTTAAACATTAGTTTAAACTAGTTGTATAAGCCTTGCCAAGGAGAGGGATAAATACCTCCAAAGGAGCATTCATCCTAACTGAGGAAAGATGTATAAGCCAAAGCAGATGACTACTCTTGTTTCCACATCTCTGATGCACAACTGTGACCTCAAGTTATATGCCTGATGTTGTTTCAGTGATCCAGCCCCTGTATGCTTCAAATTAGGTGCTTTAAACCTCCTAAGCTCTTTCATTACTTCCTCATGCTCTTTCAGATCTTTCCCAACCCACATCACTCTGGTTATATCCTCTTTTTTCCAAGAAAATTTGATAGGAAGGAACATAAAGTTAAGAACAGAAAACACCTCCTTAATTATTTCTATTTTTTGTTAAAGCAACTGAGAATTACATGCAAGCTGTCAGATTGCCCTCCTTTCACGAATCAGAGATTCACCAGTATTTCAGGCTAAACTGCATTCTTCCTTCTCCCTCTTGCCAACAAGTCCTTAACTCCCATGGAAGATTCTGCTAAGGATACATTCTGCTTTGAGATGGGCTCCTCTTTCCATGCCATGTACTCACACTAAGAAGGTAAAAATGCACCAGATGACACTTTACTATACCTTGGAGAATCACTATGGAAGGAACGTGTTTTTCCTCCGCCATTAGACCAGTAGTTAATGCTCCACTGACTCTCAGTCACTCTTCCACAAGATGTGAATGACCTTCCGTGAACACAATAAGCCTATTTGTTACACTGTGGAAAAGATAATCCCATGGAAAACGTAATCCCACGTAAAGATTCTCCTACTGGAGGTAGGAATCTTCATCTTTCCACCATGAGTCCAAAAGCAGATGCAGCCTTAATCTAGATAATGGCTGGTACAGCAATAGGAACTACCTCTCATGATGCACCACCTCTGCTTCTCATAATTTGGTAGGGGTGGTAATGATGAGGCATACAAACTTGAATTGTCTCCATTCCTTTAAATTCTTGGATGCAAAGCACTCCTTTTCATACTGGAGAAGTGCTGGCTGCTTGTTAAGAACCTGCTAGTGCCATAGGAATTTAAGAGTTTCCAGACTACACAGCTATATCTCCAGAGTATAAGAATAACTTTGCAGCTTGACTCCTGCTGCTGTTTCTTGATTAAGGTAAGAGTGTATCAGTGGCTTTTCTTGTTGGAGACCAGGAAGCTGTAATGGACAATAGTCTATCTATCTCCAAGATCCCTGCTGTCACCCTTGAAGAGAAAGTTGGGATTCAGCAAGAAACTCCAAGTCTTCTCAAATTAATTTTGTACTTCAGAAGAAAAGTTGGTAGTATTACTGGGACATATGTAACTAGTTGTTTACTCTTGACATTGTAGTTCTACGTATTGTTAATGGTAGCAAGCTGTGCATTGCATGTCAGGATATTTCTTCACCTGCCTACCTTGTTCCCTCTCTCATCCATTATCTTTGTTTCTCCTCTTTGCACCCTTGGATAGCTGATCTCCACAAAGAAAGAAGCCCATATATCTCATTATTTCACATTTTCCTCCTCACAGATGGTAACCCCACCTGCAGATCTGGCCTTTTCATGCCATTACTAACTTCATGCCCTGTTTAAACTGTTATGTTTGCAACCAGGTCACCTGCTGAGGGAATGGCTACTTCTGACAAGACCCAATCTCCTATTGAGCAAATGAGCTACAGACACAGAGGCACAATTATTATTAAGTGTTAGCATAATTGTAATTATAAGTAGAACGTTTCATTATAATACAGCTGTTGAGGCTTTAATGCATCCCTGTAATGTGCTTTATTAATAAGCTGTATAGAACTGCTGACTTTACAATTTTCTGGATTGCATTTATGATAACAAAAGAGGTTATGAAAATGAATTCACTACGGGAGCCCTACTGTGTTAGTTACTATGATTCACAAGTTTATTATGGTAATAAAGCAACATGAGACAATAATGTTGGGAACTGAAATACACTAATGATGTTTCATATTGTTCCAAAAACATTATGCAGAAGTGGTAAAAAGTGTTATGACTTGCAGATAGTCAAATGTAGCAGATGTCACACTACAGAACAAAAGGGAGAGAAACAACACTGTTAGCCCCTGCACCATTTGCTGGTTCCTCCCAAGTCTTCCTAAGTGAAGAGAATGTTTAAGTTGGTTGATTGGCAGAAAAAGATTATTTTTATTAATTCTTAACAATTTCTAAATTAATATTTGAGCAAGGAACTGTGTGGTCATATCTTCACTAGGTGTTTTCTATATACATTTATAGACACTTTGTAAACAGGCCTCTGAAGCAAAGGACAAGTTTTTGAAGGCAATGTTCCTACTGTTGTTAGCTATTTTCAAGCTAACTGTTGGCCAGTTAAAATTGCCCAGGATAAACCTAGCTCCAGTGACTTTGAGAAAATAAGAACAAGACAGATCAGAACAAGAGAGATTTATGAAACTCCTCCCAATTTTTAAATAATGGCAGAGTCCACTGTCCCTGATAAACCTTTTAATGTGACATTATCACATACTCTGTTTGAGTCACTCTTAGCAGGGTTCCATGAAGACTCACTCCAGCTGAGTTAGGATTACTCAAAAATGAGTGGCACTCTTTAGACATTATTTTTTATTAATCTGCGTATAATTGCATTGCAAACAAGAGAGTGTCAAGGAAATCACTGTACCCTGATTACCCATGCTGCTTAATAGTTAGCTGCATCTGTGACTTTTGCTTTCAGGCTTTTCAACTAATGTACTCAAAGATAAATCTTCTCTAAAGGGCATCGTTCTTAAGGACTGTGGACACAAATTAGTATGTGACACTTAGCATGAGGACTGAGTTTTGAGCTCTGTTTCTCTTTTGTTCAGCAGTGTAGAACTATGCACATATATCCACATGTGTTTATATAGATACAGAATCTTCATATAAAAAAATACAGTTTTTACATTAAGAGATTACATATGTTAATTTTAGCGCTATAGACCTGTACACAGTGTACAGAGGAATAGTAGTAAATTACTCCTGCAGCAAAGCTGTGCTGTGACTCTCATAAAGTATGTCACATTAGTGAAGACTGGAGAGTACAATACGCATTAAATGTACTGCATCATGATAAGAATGATCACAATCATGAAAAAGTTCTCATTTAAAATGAGATTAAACTAATGAAAGGCAAAGTTATAAAAATATGATTTCTATCTCCAAACACTAGAACAGTGAAGACATTTAATGAAATTAAGGATAGCATATTCAAAAATGATTACAATAAATACTTTTTCATAAACTGTATGGAACTTATTGCTATAGGAAATTTGCAAGGTCAAGAAAATAAAAGAAATGGAGTATTTACCTGCAGATAATGGTAGACATAGAATCTGGCCTCCCTAAAAGCCACTTAAAATACAAGGAGAAATCTAGTCCACATATCTTAGGGGACTGCTTAACACAGTGAGTACTTTAATTCATTAGACATCTATTTGAGTATATCTAGTTTTAATCATTCTGAAAATGCCCTATGTAATTAATTTTGTTTGCGAACATATGTTTGAGATGTGTTTCTGCTGAGATTGGAATTTTTCATCCAATTGTAAAATTTAATTTCAAACTACAATTAGATGGCCCTTAAAAGAAAAAAAAAGGGGGCGGTGGTTCTGAGAGCAAATTTGAGACCATCAGTCTTTTTTTTGCACTCAGATGTATGAACTCAGGCTCTCTCCTCTGGTTGGTCATATGGTGCTTGCATGCTTGTCTTCACAGTGGCCTGAAGTTAACTAGAGAGAAGAGGAGCAATACTCTGTAATTGCGGTTGCAACCCACCTTTGCCTTTATAGAAATGGCTAAGTCCTCTCAGAGCAACCTCTCTGAGTGAATGCTCAAACTAGTAGATTATTAGGCAGAAAGTGTTTTTCTCCACTCTTTTAGTGAAGAGGGTTAGATGGACTGAGTTACAAGAAGCTGGAGAGTAATTTTCTATGATTTCCTTCTAGTAGAAAGAACTAGATACTTGACCTAATAAAATGAGTTTCTTTTTGAAATGAATTTGCCGTTTCCTTATACATTCAACAAAAAAAAAATCAGGCACCTTATTTGGGTGGACTGTATGTCTTTCTGCTTGTCTTTAAAATAGTCCCTCTGTTGACTCAACACAGATCTTTATGTTGGATATACCCCATGGGCCTCTATGCAGCCAAATAACTAAAATTTTGGTGAGGTAGTTGTTAAAGTATGTGCCTAAACTAGGATACCATGGAATAATATTCTTTAATTGTCACTCAATGTTTTAAGATGCAATGGGCCATGCCTCACAATGATGATCAGTTAAAAAGCTGGTGTGACTCAAGGTACCCCACCTTTCTTAAGACACTTCACTTTTCAGTGCTATTGAGAAATACACAGCACCAAAAAAAATGACATGAGAACTGCAAAAGAAGACTGTAGTCATGAAAAACTTCACTAGACTTGAAAGTATTTGGAAATATGGAAGATTTAAACTTCACTTGAAAAGTGTAATAAATGTTTGACAGCAGAAAAGACGACATTTAGAGGCAGTCTGATTTCTAAAGCAGCTATTTCTGAAGCATTACCTGATTTTAGTACTGCTTAGTTAATTCAAGCAGAGGAGGCTAACTATATAACTATTAGAGAAATGAGAAGTACAGCACTTTATATAAAATAGATGGAAAGATGCTTTTAATAGAGTTTATTAAAATAAAAGCAGCGAGAAATTTGTAATGCATCTATGGATGAGATTTCATCTTGCAATTTAGCAGAGTAATTGGAATCTCCTATTATGAAACAGAAATAAAAATAAAAATAATAAAAAATATCACTAAAAAAAACATTAAAAAACCTTGGTGAAAACAAACTGGAGATAAAAAAATAAACAGAATTTGTTAAGCAAAAGAAATTACCCAAATAAGACTGAATGTGATGGAGAAAGGATAGGATTCTTGAACTGTTGGAGAGTATACTACACAGAATGATATTGAAACAGAAAGATATGGGAAAATCAAAGCCGAAGTCCATCCAAAACTCTGCAGGACATAGGACCAAGCCAATACCTAACATTTGCGAAAAGCAGAGGAACTGATCATGACTATAAGAGATTATAAGAACAGAAAGTGCATTATTGACAAAGTGGATAAAGTACTACTTGTTTAGAAGAATTATCCAGAAGATGTTATAATGATGAAGGAATGGCTGAAAAGCACATGGCAACTGTACTAATTTAAATTGATACAAAAGACACTGTGGTGCCAGAAATAACGTCATTAGTGCTGTGAAAGAGATGCATATGTAACAAAGAGGAGGCCTGAAAATTATTTGTATCTTAAGGTGATTATTTTGTCCAAAACCCTAAGTATGCCAGATAAATCTATAAGGAAATATATAGAAGAAGTTGCGATTTTTAATTTCTACAGGGAACTATGCCATAAATAATTAAGTTCTACATGGTCACTCACTTGACTTCAAGATAAGAAAACCAAAACCAAGCACCACTGCATATGCAGTGCAGATGAAGATTCTGGGAAAGTTGGCCATACACTGAAGTAGAGTTTAAAGAGGACATATTGTTTTAATCTAGATATCAGAGAGAAAAAAGTATAATTACTTCATACAATTTATTGTTATTAAACCATAGGAAAAATGCAAAACCGTGGAGAAACAAAGAAGAAAACAAGGTACTTACGCTTATAGATAAACTTAAAGAAGCAACTATCTAGAAAATAAACTTTTCATTTAGCTACAAAGAGAAACATTTTTGGAGAGATGGCTGATGCTGGGTATTTTCTAACTTGATTCAGCATCCAGGTCTTGTCATATGACCTTAGAAAACTAGAGCCCATGTTTATGCACAGTGTATAGTTTCTTGAAAAATACCATTCCCTCTGACTGCTGCATGATATTCATCACTTGTTGCATATCGTTGGGAAACACAATGGATTTATTTTATTGCATAGAGACAGGTAATTTCTGCACAAATGGTGTTTTGATCTGAGAAGTGACAGTAAAAGAGTGTGGCTGGAGACTCCAGGCAGTCCTGGAGAAAGCCATAGCTTCTGGGCTATAGCTAAACCAAAAAAGAAAATTAGGTTCTTTTTATTGGAATATACCTGGGAAGAAATTAAGGTGTAAGGGAAGTTGACAGTAAAACTGTTTTGATCCCCAGCATGCCTACCATAGCAGAGAAGAAAGGATACTTCATGGTAAAAATAAATGCTGGAATTCTATGGCTATATCTGTAACCCCAGAGCACTACTGTGCAACATTGTCCAATAAAGCTGAGATACAAATTCTAACAAAGAATTAAAAGACTTGATTTCTAAATTGTGTTTTTAAATGTTTTTATAGTATTGCATAGCATTACATAATTGTTCAAAACTTAGTGAACCTTAACCCTTTAGAACTGTTGTGATGAGCAGAGAACTAAGGATACCTGTCTGCTGTAATACAGAAAATGTATCTTTGCAGGCTCCACGGTAGTAGAGCAGCTGCCTGGGAGGTTTTTACAGTACACCTGACTTTCTGCTCTGACTGCATTGCAGACATACCTTAACTTATTCATAGTAACACATGAATGTTAAAAAAACAATGTTTCATCATAGGTGGTTCTAAATGTCATGGATTATTTAAACAACTGTGTTCTATTGTGTTCAAACAAAGAAAATAAATCTGTTCTCAGCGTTAGGTATAAAAAGCTTCACTTTAATTCTAGAGGGAAATTGTGAGCTAAAACTGACCGTAAGCTGCTTACTGCCAGTTTCTGGGATTCATTCCTGAATTTCAAATCTTCCAGTATAAACATATAGATTTCCACTCTAAATGTACAGACTGGATAGATTCTGGACTTCCAGTTCCAACTTCTAGAGCAGCATTTAACTATTTTTGAAAAAACAGTGACCACCTAGCCATTATGAAACGCCTTGTACAGAGATTTCAATATTTTTCATGATTTTTGGCCACAGGCAGGCACATAAAAATCCACTTAGGTTCCACTTCAAACATTAATTTTTAATATGTATTTTAACTCAGTTTTCAGGTAAATAGTTACATCTTTTTCATTGTTTTTCAGGCTACCTCTATATGTCTTAGTGCCTGAAAAAACGGAACACATTCATTAGGCAGAAATCATCACCTATACAAATAGACCTGAAATAAAATCTAGAAGTTTCTGAAAAAAAAAAAATCTTTTTCTGATGTATCTCATGTTGCAGTAAAGTCAATAATGTCCTGCTACTCAAGAACTTGTAGAGAGCTAAATAAATGTAAGACTAAGATGAAATTGCTGCCTAACTATGAGAATGCTTTGTGTCTTGCAGATTTAAACACAAGAGGTAATAAGGCTGAGTACAGCAGCACTGGATGTGTGGTAAACCCCAGTGCAGGATGCCATTTCATTCACTGCTTTTCAATACTTCACTCTCAGTATGCTGTAGCACTTGAGGTTCTATGATTCTGCTTTCTCAAAAATTGCTACGAAGACTGTAGTTTTGCTAATTTGCCCACCTACTTGTGTATCAAGCGACCTCTAAAAAAAGAGGCACTATTGTTTTCTTTCTGTTTGTGACCAGTATGAGCAAATCCCCAAGCCTTTTCTGCTTATGCAAATAAAATACTAAAGAAGTGCTAGGGAGTGATCTTGGGACTCAGCTGATTTGAAACATCTGGAAAACTTTGATGTACTCAGGTTTCTGAGAATCACATTCATTGGCTTTGTTTTGTTACACAAACATCTTTTGGACAACCAGCCAGCCCTTATAGACACATGATTTCTTAGTCACTCTCATCTAAGACACAATACGGTTTAAAAAGGACAGTGATATAGTAGCTGGAACCCTTGATCCTCAAGACAACCTCCTCAAGACCGGACCTTCAATTAATTATGGCCTACATGATATGTATATTCACTGGGTTTAATTTTTTTTTTTTTCAGTTGGCTGAGTAGGTGTGAAGAGAGAATAAGCAGCTGTCTTTTTCTCTCTTTCTGTCAAAAGACTTCTTCCTAGGATGTACCTTTTAGCTATCTTCCTGGTTTCAGCTGGGACAGAGTTAATTTTCTTTCTAGTGGCTGCTGTGCTTCAGATTTGATATGAAAGGAATGACAATAATCCATATTTTTTAGTTGTTGCCAGGTGTTTATATTTTTCAAGGACGTTTTTCAGCTCCCTTAGAAGCTGAGAAGGAACCTGGACAGAATGATGGAATGGCCAATGGAATATTCGGTACCATAGACGTCATGCTCAGTATATAAAAGGGGTTAGATGGGGGGGCAGGTGCTCACGACAACTGCTCGGGAAGGTACCAATTCACCAAGTGGTGACAGTGATTTTTGTCATTATTACTATTATTACTATTTTCATTTTCATTTTCTCTTATTGTTCTATTAAGCTGTCTTTATCTCAACCCACAAGGTTTTTTTTCCTTTTCCTTTCCTCTCCTTTTTCTCACTCTTCTCCTTCCACTTCTGGGGAAAAGGGGAGAACTGCGTGAGTGGCTGTGTAGTCCTAGCTGCCAGCTGGGGTTAAACCACAACACTGTCTCAGAGAATTTCAGGAGACGCAGGAGTTCATGATTACAACTTTACTATTCAGTTGCAGAGGGCTCACAGCACTTGTTTATAAAACATTGGTGTATAAAGGAAATAAGACACACATTGCTCTTTAGTGTATCACCCTCTCTTTGCCTTCATGTCTTCTAAAGCAGTCCTTTATTACGTGTAATTTAGAATGTAATAGACCTATCTTTTAAAATGTATTTGCATATAAATGGTAATATGGATATATAATTTTTTTTTCAAGAATCAAGGAGAATCAGTCTTAGATCATTAATCAAAAATAACAATACACATGTAATTTTATTTATGCTATTAAATATTCATTGGATTGTAACAGTTTATTGCTATTACTTAGCAAAATTAGATTCGAATGGATGGCCAAGAGGTCACTGTCTTCAAAACCCATAATAATCTTTTCAGACATCTATTCCCATAGGAGTACTTAAACTGAGCTTTAGTTTATTATTGTGATAAGATAATTCAAAGTTTTAGAGAGCTAACCAGTGGAAAGGCCTGTACTAACCTCTTGGCACTTCTAAAAACCATGAGCTAAGAATATTCTACAGCAGAGTACCAATGAATTCTCCCCCGTGTCCCATTTTTGTTTCATTTAGCATAAAATTTGTAAAACTGTTGAATATCTGGCTCTGAGACAAAATCTTTTTCAGCCTTCTGCTATTTACTCCATACGTTTTTATCTGCCTGCAAAAAAACCCCAAACTCTTGATTTTATCCTGCTTTAAGTTCTATATTTCAATTCTAATGGCTTCATTGTTAGATCAAGGACAAGTACGCTGCAGCTTTCATTTTGGTCAAGGCTTCGAGCTACATAAAAAGAAGGTTGAAAAACTTCTATTTTCTGTCTCTCCACCAATGCAATGAATAACCTATGTATGTCCTAAATGGCACCAGTCTTTTTCTTTTTTTTTTTTTTTTAAAGTTGAACTAACACAACTGCAACAGCTATCCTAACCTCATAGGAAGACTACAAAAAAATCAGAGCATTGTGAATTTGTGAGTGACTGCTCTATTGGCCCATAACATATTTCCTAACATTAACCAGGCCAAGTGTCATACAAAGAAGGCTCAAGCTTTTCTGACTCCTACCTGCCTTTTTCGCTCTTTAACCACATCTGAGACTTAGAGCTCACTTTGAAGGAGAGTGTTTGACTGTCGCAAGTATCCTCCTCATGTATCAGAAGCTATTCAAGACCTGGATGTTGAATATTCTGAGATCATCTCAAGCTGCCTCAATTGGTCTCAAGAGGGCTGTTAGTGTTAAAGATATCAGTGTCATAATGCCAGACTTGATCTAGGGAGGCACAGTGAGGTCAGAACACCAGAGCAATGGCATGAGTCATTACTGAAATGATGCCTACATGACTGCTATGGTTTTAATGTCCCTTTTTTTGCTGGCGTGTAGTGATTATCAACAGTGCAAAATCCCACTTACATAAAAATAACTATTTAATAAGCAGGGCAGCTGCTAATTTTTAAAGAAGTGATGTTTAGCAGTACTAAATTAGATTATGAGGATGTTCTTGCAGCACACTTGAGAACATAATAGACATAAAATTGTAAGGGTGGTAAATGAGGTTATGTAGACGTTGTATTGAGTACTGGAAATGAGATAATCAGTCTTAACTTGTTCTATAGTCTATTCTATGTAGGTGATTTTGTCATGCATTTCTTGTGTCTGAATCTTTCAGTAGTATGTATTTTCTCCTTCACTCCCCAGCAGTAGAAATATTTATGAATATTATGTTATACGGGCACTTATATCTAGAAAAACATTCATAGTTCTGTATATTTCTGTGAATGAAAACATGAGATGTTATCTTCATGTTGTATTTTGAGGAGGCGTGTGATTGTCCTCAGCTCTCGGGAAAACAGATTCTTCAGCCCTTCAGCCTCCAAAAGAGTTACTAATTTTCCAACCAATTAGTCAAAGTAACTGAAGCTCCTTAAGACCTACCAGATTTCTCATTCTAATTCAGTCACTGACTTTGTGTGACTGAATTAGAATGTGTGTGACTTTGTGTATCAGTTAGCTCATAATTTTTAGCAGGCATCTTAAATGTTGTCTTAAATTCCAAGGTCTTAAATATCCAAGGATATGACATGAAGACACAGGGTTAAGAAGTGACTGCGTCCATATAGTTTCTTTCCCAGTTTTGCTGCAGGGCATTGGTCCATTGACTATGCAAATTACACTCCTGTTGGTTTGCTCCTGGGCTTTCTTTGTTCTGAGAGAGTCAACTAGCTGTCTCTGGAGTAAAAGTTGTGCACGGTTGAAATTATAGCTTTCAATAGTGACAGCTCCTCATAGACTTCAGCGGTGTCTAGATAGATATCAGATATACTGGGTATGTACTGTGTTCTTTTTGGCCTGGGCAAACCTCTACAGCTATTCCAGGAAGCCGCAAAAACTCTGTAGACATATCCACTAGGTCTTCATTCTTCATCTGGTAACTGGGATGAAAACAAGATGCTTTAGCCTACCTTTGTGCTTTCAGGTACAGTAAAAAGAGCAAATTAAATGTTGGTATTGTTAATTTTATATTGCTCTGTCTGAGATGACGTGGTGGACTGGAAAGAATAGTGAAACGCATACTGTTGAAACCAAGATTATGGTTGAACAAGTGTTTTGACTGTGTGAGCAGCCATTTAAATATGGTGTACTCTAGCAGGCACTTTAAACACTGCATTGAAAAAACGTATTATAACTTTAAAGCACTTGAAAGATGAAGCCTGATCCACATAAAATAAAGACAAGAATAGGTATGAATAGCACTTTGGAAATTCAAGACAATTGGAAGATGATAAAACATTATTTGCATTTGGTGGGGGTTTTCTTTTTTCCTATTTCTACAACAGACTTATTTGGAAGACAAAATAGCTGGAGAGATAAATTTTATACTGAAGAATTTTTTCAAGAACATTTAATCTGTATTAATGTGACCCCATGCTGCTATCATGGCCAGTGAGACCCTGTGATGACATGCTGAGTAAATGCTATTTGTAAAACTTACAATTACCTGGGGGCAGCATTAATTATAGCAAGCAGTTTAACTCCAGAAAAGATAACAATCAATTGGTAAAGCTTGAATGAAAGCCACATGGCTACTCTTCAATTCATATTAAAAAAACAGAATTTGTCTTCCTGGAACTGGCTAGTAACCGTATGCTTTTGAAAGATAGGACTCTTTCTCTATTTCTAAAATACTAAGCAATGTCCTGAATCATTTATGAAGTGTTATGAATAGAAAGAATCTCTACCCTTGTAATCCCCAGCCTGAGGGATGAGATATAGCCTTTGTAAGGTATCTAACTACAATTCATATTCAACTGTACTGCAACTGTTATTGTAGTTATACTTCAATAATGCACTAATCAACTGTTTGACTGATTTAGAGTAAGCAAAGGAGTGGAAGATAAGAGGGGAGTTTAATTTTATTGCGTTTGAGTGTAGTCCGTGTGGATGTCTTGAAAGACTAAGTCAGGACACATCACTTGAAAGGATCCAAAAAAATTTGGGGATGATGGCTACAAGGATGGTGGATGCTCTCTCTAAAGGTGTGCAGAGTTTTTATTAAGAGTTAAATCTTCAGTTATTGGAGAGCTCAATCAATATAAATAGTTATAATTATACAAAATAACTGTACACCAAAGAGCAAGGATATTTTGAAATATAGACAACTGCATCATTCTTCCACGTGTTTTGTAAGCTGATAGGACTCTCATGGCTATATTGATATGGGAACGGGTGCAGACTTGCCAACGCATGACACTCATTAAGGGCAGTTTTTTGAACTGAATGAATGGTGTTCAAGTGAGGGGTCAAAATATAGGTGTAATATAAACATACTTTTTCAGGTGAAAAGAAACATTCTATTTATTGCTGGCTCAGGTATTTATATCTGACCTCTAGCATGCCTTTTCATTGCAGGTCTCGTCTAGAGTTGAAATTACCATTTATATAATTTTGAGCTGTGGAATACCAAAATCTCTTTTAAAGGAGCAGCCAAGCATACGTTGTCTTCTAGCTGATTTAGGATTGGAGAGCTTCAAACAAAAGAATTTAATGTACACTATACCATGACTTAGCATTTAATAAATGTTACACAAATATAACTTTACGGTTTAGGAAACGAGTCAAGAAGATTAGAAAAAAATCTATGCAAGATAATGCTCTTACTAGATACATTTTTTTTTTAAATGACTGTTCTAATTCTAACCTTACATTGGTTTTAAATTGCTCTAAATGTAATGACCTCAATCAAGTTATTTTTAATTTACACAGGTATAATTGAGATTTGAGTAAGACCCAGATGTGCACCTGTGATTGCTGCTGCACTTGGCAGTTGGTTTTTATTATTTCTCAGCCAAGTTAAAGCAATGAAGCCATCTGATTTCTGAGCATGTGAAATAGATCTTTTGTGTTAATGCTTATTCCAGCAGCTGCAGCAATATAGTATGACCTGCCCTAATTGAGCAGATAAGATTTTTCCTGAAATCTTGCACTTTCTTTATGTCATAATTGTTAGTTCTGGAAGAAACCCTTTCTTCAGTTTGACGCTCTGTTGCAGTCAGGATCAAGGAGTTAGAGTTTAATTATCTTGTACTCCCTTATAAGATCACAAAAATATGAAAAATGGAGATAAATAACAGATCCCTATTATTTTGTGCTACTCTGTGTATTCGTTTACTGCTGTGAACATGCCATTTCAAGCAGAGATGCATTCCTGTGAAAATGGCTTTCTGTTAGTTTGGTAAGAATTTCAGAATTTTTGAAATAGATCTGAAAATAGCATAAAATATCACCCAATTTTCCATCTCAATACCCATAAATAACCTCATCTAACTCTATGGAGGGTGAAAGTATGTGTCTTTCTTGATGTTAACTGATAAGAGATATGGCTAGACTATATGTTCTAGGCTTTTGTAAAATATCATCATGATTACTAGATACCGATATAAAATTATGAAACAAAAGATACGCAGAACTGTTTGCCATTCCTAAGAATGTAAAAATGTTTTTGTTTACTGTAAGCCATGACTTCATTTTACTATGTCATCTATTTGTTTATTAGTGCTGTCATTGCACAGCAGTTGGTAAGGAATGTCTTTCATGAAGTTCCTGTTGAATGAAAGCGTTAAGCTTCATAGGGATAACTTAGCACACTATCACACTTAAATGAGTATTCTAACATATTACCTCCTTTCTGTAGAGGTGTTACTGTGATTATTTCAAGTATGAGACAAAGAACAATTTGTCTTCCTGGTTGAAATGAAACATTCCTTCACAAATACCTATTTCCAACAGAACTGGACTTTTCTTCAATTAGTCCAGACTGAATAGTCTCTGATAACCCTACTGTGAAATTAAAGAAAGAGCAGACAGATATTCAGCTTGATTTTGAATCTCATCCTTTCTAGTTGTAAAGAAATCCAAACAGCATGCCATTTATCATATCCCAAACTAAACAGCTGGAGAGCTGCTATAATTTTTCAGTGGACTGTGTGTTGTCATTTGCAAGGTTATTCAGAAATCCGTCGGTAAATGAACCACATATGTCTATGCTGCAACTCTGTTTCCCTACAAAAGCTCACATTGTCCAAATGCGGTTTCCTAGTTGTTTTACCATTTATATATTTTACAAATCAGACAAAACTGTTACTCTGAAATAATTGATCACTATTACTATTACTTTCCTGTTGTGCAATATTTGTCTATTAGAAGGTCAAATCCATCACAGTTTGTACTTATTTTTGCTTAATTTTATGGACAACACTTCATGGCCATCTTACCATTTGAACTCAGTCTAAGATGATATTTCTCTGTTAATGTTGTTAATTCAGCAATGTGTTCAGAAATTGTTTCATTTTCCTTCTACATCTGCTTACAAACCCAGAAGCACTGTACACATACCAGTGGCTTTAAAGATGGATAATTTTGCAGGATTTCCAATAAAATTCAAAGTTTTCTTGTGAATTCAATAAAATGGAATGCGTCTATGCAACAAGTAATAAGTTAGTATCAAATACAGGAAAACCACTATTTTTTTACTCCCCTCCCCCCCAATAATTTCCTTATATTTGAATGAGTTATTAAATGAACTTATTTATCAGATATTTATAAATATCTGATAAATTACTCTCAAGAGGGTAAGAGTTTTGGGTTTGTTGGGGTTTTTTTAAATTTTTCTGAGTCCCAGCAAATATCATTTCTTCCCAGGTTTCTTACCTTTCCCTCTCTGTTATGCATTCAGTTCAATTCTTGAATTAGAATTCCAGCCCTATTGCTATGTTTGTGCCTTTTCTTCTTTACACAGTGACAAACATGAAAAATACACACTGGGTCCCGAATAGTTATGTACAAGTATGTGAGGATTAATAGTAGCTCTAACCGGTTTTTAACATTTTTAAACTAACAGATATGATAGAAATATTGAAATTAATGCATCCTTGTTCTCTTATGTTACTGATAGAAACCTTACTTTTCCAGTATTAATGTCTCCCTGCATTTATCTGCAGATCAGTCAGGAGCACAAGGGAAAACCTAAACCGTAATTGAAAATAGTGTTTGATACCACATTCCTACGTAATTCTCTCTTAATAATTGATCTTGAAGACCTTTTCAAAGAAGATTAAAATCAGTAACTAGTTGTAATCGCTTAGAAGAAAAGCAGATGAGTAATACTTCACATGGACATGGTGCAAACAAGCAAAATGAGAATTGGTCTCATTTTCTGCAACAGGTTGATATTCCTTGAGGGCAGGAAACCCAGAACCCTCAATAGATACGATGTTACTCTTTTTCTTCCAGTATTCTCAGAAGCAAAGGAGGAAAGTAATGTCTTCTAAGCAATGTCTTCTGTCTCAAGTCTAGATGCAATATTTTACGTGTGTGCAGATTATTGGCCAAATGCTATCAGGGAATAAATTTTAATGGTTTAACCATTAATGGTTAATGGTCAAAATACAGGAATGAGATAGGAGCTCTGTGATTGTTACACAGGTTCAAAAAATGAATTTTGTTATTTTTGCAAGAATCTGTTACTGTTATTCCTGGAAACTACAGGCTGGTCAGCTTTACCTCAGTGCCTGGGAAGGTGATGAAGCAGGTAATCCTGGAAACCATTTCCAGGCACATTAAGGGCAAGAGTCCTTAATGTGGACTCAGCGGTGCAGAGTCCGGTTGGAGGCCTGTAACTAGCAGTGTTCCCCAGAGGTCAGTAACTGGGTCCAGTCTTGTTCAACATATTCATCAATGACCTGGATGAGGGGACAAAGTGTACCCTTAGCAAGTTTCCTGATGATACAAAACTGGGAGGAGTGCCTGACACACCAGAAGTCTGTGCTGCCATTCAGCAAGACCTAGACAGGCTAGAAAGTTGGGCGGTGAGAAACTTAATGAAGTTCAACAAAGGCGTAGGGTCCTGCACCTAGGAAGGAATAACCCCATACACTGGTACAGGTTAGGGGCTGACCTGCTGGAAAGCAGCTTTGTAGAGAGAGATCTGGGAGTCCTGGTGGACAGCAAGTTGACCGTGAGGCAACCTCTCCTATGTGATCTATGAATAGCATAATCTCTAAGATGTATGAAATAACTGGCTAACATGCTCATGACTGGCAAGTTTTCAACTTGGTATTTTGTCTTATTTAAGTTACCATGTGTCTAGAAAGTTATGCACCAGTTGTAGACAATCTAGAAAAGAGTAGAAGAAAAATGCCTAACAATTCATTATGCTAAATAAAAATCAGCAGAAGAGAAAAGTAATTGTGGGCTTCCTAAAAACTTTCAAAGATACAAACCAAGAAGTTTCAGAAATGTATTTACCTAAAACAAAAATTACTTGCATCATGTAATGAGAGAGCAGTATATTGCAGCATTTTTAATTTTCCTTTTATAAATACACAAAAAAAATTAGCGGTTAGCTGGAATTGCTGGAAAGAAGGCCAAAGAGTCTGACAAGAAGAGAGTGAACACCTGCAAAATGAGGGCACAGGGTCCATGGGATACAGCATGTATTTTCAGTGCAGTTTAGATACAGCTGAAAACTCCTGTCTTGTAGTCAGATGTAACTGTCAGCTGTATATGTATCCGAGAAAAGCTTAGCTCTTTAAATCAGTGTAAGGTAGTGTCAATATTTAGTGTGCTGATGAGAAGTATATCAATATATGAAATCCAGATTCCATTAAAGTCATCCAAATCTGTGCTCTCCTGAAGCATGTTTGACTTGAGTAGAGTTGGATTTAATTACAGACATTTAATGAGAACCTAGAAAAAATTAAATATAGCTTTATTAGTCTTTGGTAGTTGAAGCCTTGAAAGAATATAAATATTCGGGATTTCAAGAATGGTTTACAACAGGCAGGAGCAAAATCTTTCATATATATTAGTCCACATGTAATGTAAAAGATCCACACATCCAAACACAAATATTTGGTGTTAAATAATTTAATAGCTATAACAAATATAATTAATGTAATGTAATACAATATAATACGATACAATACAATACAATATATAAAACCCAAATATTCATTTGTTTCTCAATCATCCTCAAACATTTGTGGAAAGATACAATAATAATCAAAGAAAATATGACCAGTCAAACCATCAGCATTCTGGTGTTCAAAGAATAAATCTTTTACACATGTAATAGAGTCTTTGTGGGTTTTACAATATTTAAAGTGGAAAGCATTACTTTATATTCTGTATTTTTTTCAGTAAACTCCTTGGGGAAATACTTAGATTTGCTTGTACTTGCTTCAGTTATACCATTAATAACTTTGGTTTATGTGCCCCCTTTGATCACAGATTCAAGTCCTGTCAGGGCTGACTCATATCGCTGATGAACTGAGGATAAACAGCTTGCTATTCAGTTTTCGTAGGAGATAATGGAAGTCCTGTTCACTTTGCCTTGACACTCAAGATTCTGTGACAGTCGTATGAAAGTTGAACTTTTGCATAACTATAATTCTGAATCATAGAAAATCGTAGACTTACCTTTATGTGATAGTGATACTAATGCACTTTTCTGGCTTGCTTATTATTTCCTCCCTTCTATTGCTCAGTCTTTCTCAGGAGTCTGCTTCCAACTCATCTCTACTGTATTTCTTTGGGGACAAACCCAAACAACCCCACAAATTTATTAATTTCATTTCATTCTGATCTAGAGGCTAGAGGATGGCTATTTATCCTGGAAGTGTCTGTATGCTACCAATATCTCTCTCAGATCATCCTCTTTAAGGTGGAAACTTTCAACTTCAGCATGATAGCCTTTCAGTTATGAAGTCTATATATTCTGAGGATTTCTTTCTTATTTGGGAATTACTTCTCTCATTCTTAAAGTCTTCTCTGTTTTAGGCAATAACACTGAACATGAAAAATCTAGTAATTATAGGTGTGGTATAGGAGAGATATTTCATGGCTGCTACAGCAGAAAATTTGGAAAGATAAACACTATGTTTCAGAGGCTTGATTTAGTCTGAAAAATTTGGAAATGAATCCTTATATAGATGCCTTAGATACAAGTCCTTTTCCTGTCCTACTAAAGAAACTTCTCAGAAGTCTTTCAGAGTTTCTTTCTCATTTATATTCTGTTGCACCCCCTTATTTACAGTTCCATTATTTTAATTCACCTTTCAAGCAGAAGTTCAATTGCAAATATATATTCCAGATGCATCTTGTTGACCTTTCCAAGACTCATGAATAGTTGGTGCTGTCAGTCAGTTACGCTTTGATGGTAAAGCCAGCCAATCAGTCCTAGAAAATGATACCAGGACAGGGGATCTCAAACATTATGGGGCAGGGTCATGCAAAATCTTCCTAGAGATTTTTTGAGTCCCACTATTAGAAATGGGAATTTCAATGCAGAAATCATGCTTCTGTCAACATGCAATATGTCCAATTTGTGTTAATTCTTCTTCAATAAGTGGTTTGTAGGGGCCTAGTTACAAATAACAGCTACAGTAATTAGTTCTGAAATACAAACCTTTTCTTTAGCCACCTACCTCAGTACCAGATGTACATTGACCCTTTACAACACTCATATTCTTGGAAACACTGAGCTAAAGAAAATAATAGTTGAGGGTTTGGCTTTTTTTTTTCTGTAGCATGACAAGTTATGTTTGAACAAGTGTTTGATGCAGTGAGTTCTCTTCTGATGTCTAAACCTATCAAAATAAATTAATGAAGAGGTTTCTGAGCTTGCAAAGACTATTATTTAAGGAACTACACAGGATGTAGACAAGATTTATTGAAACTTTGGTCGGAATGACAGCTCAACATCCACTTCGAAGTAAGTTCAATTAAATTAGCATTCCATCACAGGATATTAGATTCATGGTGCACAGAGAAATTATAGGCTGATATTTGCATATATTGAAATCCACAAGGGGAACGAAGCATATAGAAAGAGGAGTAAGCAGCAGTAATAATCAAAATAATTTGTTGTTATAACTATGTAGCAAATATAAGGCAAGCTAAAATAATTTTTATAAGTAGTTTCAGTGAAAAATATATCAACTCATTACTGAAAGATCAAAAATTGCCTTGCTATACTATAGTCTGTCTCTTGCTCTAGGTTTTCTTAGGCTATTAATTTTGTGGTAAAAATGAGAAAAAAACCCACACAACCAACCAAAAATCCAACAAAAAAAACCCAGGAGATGCAGCAATATAAAGCTTTCAAAAAAACCAAGACACTTCTTACAACGACTTTCATTTACATTTCTAGTGAAGAGGAATGAAGCTAAAAAGCGTTTAATGTATTGCATAATGATTTCAAAGTCTTAAGATGGGATTCGTCTCACTAAGTATAGAGTTTAGATGTGTCCATCCGAGCTTTTCATGCAGGTCTTACTTCATAGTCAATAAAATCTGGTTGATATAGTCAGTGGAGTCTAGGGCATGATTCACCTCATTGTAAGGCAGCATTAAAATTGTTCAGAACAGCTGCTTCAGAAAAAGTGTTCCTTTCTTTTTATTCACGGTTAAGAAACATTATGCGACTAAATTGGTTTGGTGACATTTATAAGATATGTTTTCTGGGATGGGACTTTGATGTCTGGGTTTATCCCAGATTACTATTTCTTGTTTCCTTTTTTTGTGCTTCCATGTTCTTATTTGTGAAAAAGTATTTCTCATACTGACTATTTATTAAACTCTCTAGGACAGATGGATGCAAAGCGCTCTGTAGGCTGATCTCCTGGAAGGCAGCTCTGCACAGAGGGACCTGGGAGTCCTGGTGGACAGCAAGTTGACCGTGAGCCAGCAATGTGGCCTTGTGGCCAAGAATGCCAATGGTCTCCTGGGGTGCATTAAAAAGAGCATGCCCAGCAGGTTGAGGGAGGTCATCCTCCCCCTCTATTCTGCCCTGCTGAGGCTGCATCTGGAGTACTGTGGCCAGATCTGGGCCCCCAGTTCAAGAAGGACAGGGAACTACTGGAGAGAATCCAGCGGAGGGATACAAAGATGTAGCCAGTCAAGGGACTGGAGCATGTCTCTTATAAGGAAAGGCTGGGAGACCTGGGTCTGTTTAGCCTGGAGAAGACAAGACTGAGAGGGGATCTCATCACTGCTTATAAATATGTAAAGGGCAGGTGCCAAAAGGATGGGGCCAGACATTTTTCAGTGGTTCCTGGTGACAGGACAAGGGGCAATGGGCACGAGCTGGGACACAGGAAATTCCGTCTCAACATGTGGAAAAACTTCTTTCTTTTGAGGGTGGTGGCAGAGCACTGGAACAGGCTGCCCAGAGAGGTGGTGGAGTCTCCGCCTCTGGTAATATTCCAAACCCGCCTGGATGTGTTCCTGTCCAGCCTGCTCTAGGTGAACCTGCTTTGGCAGCAGGGTTGGACGAGATGATCTCCAAAGGTCCCTTTCAACCCCTACCATTCTGTGATTCTGAGATTTTGTAATAGTTATTTCATGGATTACTGACTTTTTATTGATGAAAGTGATATCTGGTTTTAAAAGAAAACATTAGATCTAAGATTGTAAGATATAATATTAAAAGATTACAGAAAACTGAAGTAATCAAAAGACTTATTTTCCCACAAAGAAGAAATGGAAATTCTAATTCCAGCTCTTCAGTTTCCTCCTCAAAAGCTGATATCCACTACCCGTTTTTTTCACCTTCTCTGCCTGTATCTCTATAAACCACGCGCACTCCAAACATAAAGTTTTAATCTCTGAAGGAATTTTATCTTATTGTGAAGATTCTTATAAAGCGGTGCATTGTGTTTGTGGCAAGATTTTGGTAGCCAGAGTGGGAGCAGCATGGTTTCTGAGAGAAAAAGCCATGTGCTGCCCTGTGCTGGACACAGATGTGTCCATCTGGTTCCACAACAGACCCACTGAAGATGTAGTGGAGCCCATCAGCCACGTTGGCGGCACCTCTGAAGCAGTTGGAGGAGTTTATAATGCTTCTGTAAAAACATATTTAAGAGAGATGCCAAGAGAGAGGAACAAGAGGCCAGAGCAGTAGGTGGTGCTCCATGGCAGAGCAGGTTCAGTCCCAAAGCCACTGCAGCACGTGGGTAACTCATGCTGGAGCACAGAAAATAAGGAGGTGATTGGTGACAGCCAACATGGCTTCACCAAAGGCAAATCGTGCCTGACAAATTTCGTGGCCTTCTACGATGTTGCCACAGCATTGGTAGATAAGGGGAGAGCAACCGACGTCATCCGACTTATGCAAAGTGTTCAACACTGTCTCACACGACATCCTGGTCTCTAAATTGGAAAAGCATGTATTTGATGGATGGACCACTCAGTGGGTAAGGAACTGGCTAGATGGGTGCACTCAAAGAGTTGCAGTCAATGGCTCGATGTCCACATGGAAACCGGTGATGAGTGGCGTTCATCAGGGGTCAGGACTGGGACCAGTGTCGTTTATCAACTTTGTCAGTGACATGGACAGTGAGATCGAGTGCACCCTCAGCAAGTTTTCTGACAACACCAACCTGTGTGGCTGGGTCAACATGCTGGAGGGAAGGGATGCCATCCAAAGGGACCTTGACAGGCTTGAGAGGTGGGCCTGTGTGAACGTCATGAAGTTCAACCAGGCCAAGTGCAAGTTCCTGCACCTGGATCATGGCAATCCCAGGCACAAATACAGGTTGGGTGGAGAATGGATTGAGAGCAGCCCTGAGGAGAAGGACTTGTGGATGCTGGTGGACGAGAAGCTCAACATGAGCTGGCAATGCGCACTTACAGCCCAGAAAGCCAAGCACATCCTGCACTGCATTAAAAGAAGTGGGCCAGAATGTTGAGGGAGGTGATTCTGCCCCTCTACTCTGCTCTGGGAGACCCCACCTGGACTACTGTGTCCAGCTCTGTAGTCCTCACCACAAAAAGGGCATGGACCTGTTGGAGTGGGTCCAGCAGAGGGCCATGAAGTTGATCAGAGGGCTGAGGCACCTATGCTATGAGGACAGGCTGAGAGAGTTGGGGTTGTTCAGCCTGGAGAAGAAAAGGCTCCAGGGAGACCTTATAGCAGCCTTCCAGTACCTAAAGGGGGCCTACAGGAAGGATGGGGAGGGACTCTTTATCAGGGAGTGTTATGATAGGCCTTGAGTTGAGAGAGGGTAGATCTAGATTGGATATGAGGAAAAAATTCTTTACTGTAAGTAAAGTAGTGAGGCACTGGAACAGGTTGCCCTGGGAAATTGTCAATGCCCCATCACTGGAGATATTCAAGGCCAGGCTGGATGAGGCTTTGAGCAGCCTGGTCTAGTGGGAGGTGTCCCTGCCCAGGGCAGGGGGGTTGGAACTAGATGACCTTTAAAGGTCCTTTCCAACCCGAACCATTCTGTGATTCTGTGAAAATGAGTAAGAAGGAAGGAGCAAGGGAAGAAAAGAGTAAGCAACAAGGAGCCGCAGAAGAAAACTGCTGTGCCCTAACCTCAACCTTCTGCGCTGCCTGTCACCTCACCTAAGGGACAGAGTGTAATAACAAGGAAAGTAGAGGCTGGGAAGGGGAGATGAGGGTGTTCAGAATGAAGTTAAGACTAGGAAAGGGAGGAAAGGTGTTTTCTCTGTTTAAATGTTTTTTTTTTCTGGATATCTGAATTAGTAAGTAAATGTTTTAAATGAAGTTGAATTCCCCAAGTCAAATCCATTTGTGCCCATGAAAGTAACTAGAGAATGGGTTTTGTGCCTTTGTTTTGACCCATGAGTTCTCTTGCTCGCTCTTTTCATATTTTCTCCCCGGTCCTGCTGGGCACGGTGGGAGCCAGAGAGAAAGAGAATGAGTGGCTGTGTGGGTGCTTGACTGCTAGCCATGTCCAGTCCACTACAAGAGCACACTTTAATTAATCAAAACATGAGAATCATTCATGTCTTTTGGAAATACAGCTGTCAGAAGTAGCTAGCCTTGCAAGTCAAGAATGCCTGGGCTGAAATAGTCATATTCTTACAGTCACAAAATGACCTGATCAGATTGAAAACTAATTACAAATCAGAATACATCGTCAAGAGAGAGAATATAAAATACGAAGATTCTTGTTGTTGTTTTCTTTCTTTCCCAGAACAGGCCCCAGAGCTTGCATTTTAGATAGCAGATCATCTGCTTGGTCAATCACACACAGCAAATAGACAATTTGTGTCTATTTGTGTTAATTGACAACTATCAAAACATATCCTTTAATATTTTTAAATAACTGTTCTCTGTAAATACAGGGGTTCGTTTTGCACTGACCTAAGCACCCTAGCAACCACCTTGGCTTATTATTTTTGTTTCTTGCTCTCTCTGTTACTACAAGAACAGATTGGTTTATGAGTAAAATAAATTCCTTTGTCACACTGAAGCTATTGGCATCCAGACCAGCAGTCTACCTCATCAATGTGTATGTAATATAAGAGAGAAGATAACTGAGCATCCTAAATTGTAGCAACAGGTCGTATTTATGCTTGTGATCATTAAGTATTCTAATATGAGATTGCTGAAAACAATTAGCACACACCTTGTATTGCGTTTGCATGGCAAGGTTTTATTAGCGGGGTGTGTGTGTATAGAGCGGTGGTTTCTGTGAGAAGCTTCTAGAAGCTTCCCCCATTTCCAAGAGAGCCAATGCCAGTCAGCTCCAAGACAGACCATCTGCTGGCCAAAGCTGAGCCCATTAGTTATGGTGGTAGCACCTCTGGGATAACATATTTAAGAAAGGGGAAAAGTTACTGCAAAACACAGCCACTGCAGCCTAAGAGAGAAATGAGAACATGTGAGAGAAACAGCTCTTCAGATGCCAAGGTCAGTGAAGAAGGAGGGGGAGGAGATGCTCCAAGCACCAAAGCAGAGGCTCCCTTGCAGCCTCTGGCAAAGACCATGGTAAGGCAGGCCGTCCCTCTGCAGCCCATGGAGGTTAATGGTGAAGCAAATATCCACCTGAAGCCTGTGGAGGACCCCATGCCAGAGCAGGTGGATATGCCCGAAGGAGGCTGTGGCTGTGGCCCCGTGGAAAGGTGTGCTGAAGCGGGCTCATGGCAGGACCTGTGGATCCATGGAGAGAGGAGCCCATGCTGGAGCAGGTTTGCTGGCAGGGCTTGTGACCCTGTGGGGGACCCCTGCTGGAGCAGTCTGTTCCTGAAGGACTGCATCCCATGGAAGAGACCCATGCTGGAGCAGTTCATGAAGAACTACAGCCCATGGGAAGGACTCACATTGGAGAATTTTGTGGAGGATTGTCTCCTATGGAAGGGACCCCATGCTGGAGCAAGGGAAGAGTGTGAGGAGTCCTCCCCCTGAGGAGGAAGGAGCAGCAGAAGAAACGTGTGATGAACTGAGTCTCAGTGGGAGGAGGTAGAGAATTCATGAGTGAAGTTGAGCCTGAGAAGAATGGAGGTGTGGGGGGAAGGATTTTTAAGTTGTGTTTTTTTTTTATTTCTCATTACCCTACTTTGACTTTTGATTAGTAATAAGTTAAACTAATTTCCCCAAGTTGTGTCTGTTTTGCCAGTGATGGTACTTGGTGATGAGTCTCCCTGTCCTTATCTCTACCCAGCAGCTTTTTGTTATATTTTCTTTCCCCTGTCCAACTGAGGAGGGGGAGTGTTAAAGCAGCTTGGTGGGCACCTGGCATCCTGCCAGGGTCAACCCACCACATGTGGTTTAGCCACTGCAGTCTAGCCTTAAAGTTATGATTGGGTTCATAGAAAATGACTAGATGGCTTCTTTTAAAATGTTTCAACTGCCCTAGATAATTATACTACTTTACCTTAGTACACATATTGTCCTATATCTCATTATTAAATAAAATATATTTCAGAATGAACTCTGTCTTGCTGAACTAGAAATTGATAGAGTTCTTATTAAAATATCAAAAAAAAATGATCATAGGTAGCCAACCTACTTTGACACTGATAAAGAAAACTGTCTTACTGAAGATCTTTGTCATCGTGTTAGAGGAACTTTCATTGAAACTGCTGCCTAAATCAATTTCCAGATCTGAGAATGTGACAATGAAGAGCTATAATTAGACCTATAAATATGTAGGAAGTTTAGCATCTCCTTTTCTTGGCTGTAATAGAAGTTTGTGACTACAGTGCTTCAAAAAATTACTTTTTTTTTCAGTCAAATGAGTAAAAAATGGGATTCTATTTAGAGGATTACAATACATTGGTTGCGTTTTTTCAATATTACAAATGCTTCATTTTGCTACTAACTATGTATAGTAGAAAAGTGTTTTTCATTGTTTACGTTGGTTTGTATGTTTTCCTCTTGCTGTTGTACCTTTCAAAAACTTGGGATAATGGAGAAGAAAAAGAAAAAAGTAGTAGTCATCATTCAAAAAGGGAGAAAATGCCTTTATTTTTACTGTATTTTTCCTATGCCATTGAATGGCATAAAATATAAAAAAAAGGGAGAAAGGAGGAAAGCATTTAGCATTTTCATCAGAAGCTAAACTACTGCATTAAAGATTTTTATTATTATATGTTTTTTCATAAATGATTGTTTTTATACACATTGAAAATTGAATCAGATTATTGATCAGTGCTAATATTAGCAAATTCTAGTCTATGCTAAAAGTAATGCTTTCCTAAAGAAAATTAAAATTTGCACTAGTAATATTTGTGTGGTAATATCAAATAAATTACTTTCAGCTCACTCATATACATTTTGCAAGCAATATTCACAGTTTCAACTCTGTAAATTTCACTGAAGCCAAAGCTCATCACCTCCATCCCCACTCCCCCAATATTTTCATGACTAGAAACTAGCAATGTATTAGAAAAAGATGTCTTGGTCAGTGGCAGAGCCAACTACCTTGTCTTTTGGGAAGAAGACTGGAAGCCAAGGCAAGGTAAGAGAAAGAAGCCTGTAACTTTTGTAGAGGCTTTGGATAAATTTGTTTGTTCTTGAGTCAGAATTGCTGTCTGTATTGCTGAGCAAATGTCCTCTGTCATGCACCTGCTTTTTCAGTCATTCATACTGGAACACGTTGTAGTTCTTTCTCTGTGTGCCCAAGTTTCCTTCTAAAGGCAACCTTAGTGTACAGAGACACAATGTGTACCCAGGTGTCTGGCATGCATCTGGGGTGCTTCCAGATTATGTACTTATAGATTCAAGATTGTAGAGCACACCTGCCCTGTGTTGTTGATGTGGTCACTATTTATTCATTTAAAGCAGTTTGGATCAGGTTAATTTTTAACTCTCATTTAATTTTTACCCTTGAATAGTTTTATCATGAATTTCAGAAGCAGTGGGTAATGAACAACATTGCTTGATTGCTTTTTCATTGCTAAATAGCTTAATGATACTTCTCTTCTCCTGTCTTTCCTCTCTGTTCAGGCAGTGAACAAGATTCTGCAGATTCCTGAAGCACCAAGAAAATACAGCAATCTCTAAAAAATATTTAGGAAAAAAAAAAGGTAAGCAAAAATAGGAATAAAATTGCAAGTGACTCAGGGGGGAAAAAAAAAGTAAAAAACAAAACCCGAAAAAAACCCCTCAAAATCTCCATCACATTATACTTACTGCACGTGGATGTGGGACTGGAGCAACACTTTCCGTGTATTCACATTCTGTGATTTGTTAATGGACACTACTCTTTGGTTGGTCATGTATATTTCATATGCACTCAACTAACAGTATGATTATGCCTTAATCTTTTCTTTGGTGACTGTTTTCATTAAAAAGAAAAATGAGGGGAAATAATGATTTTTGGATTCTTTGTATTTGCTTGTAATGCTGGTTTGCATGTCATGAAATTACTAGGTAAGATTTATATGAAAGAAGTTTTAGATTTGTCTCTGTATTATACAGTAAACATGCCAGTGAAAATCAAGAAGGGATAAGAGATCAGTCTAGTTAATGTGACAGAAGCTAGACATGATCCAAGGTGTGGGAAAAGCAAGGACCCAGCAAGCAGAAGAAAACAAAGGGAACAAAAAGGTAAATTTTGAGTGGATCCCACATTGTTACTGAGCGCATGACTGAGATCAGGCATCATAACTTAAATATCAGCATTGGTCTGTTTAGACCAATAGACAGATTAAAGGCAGCTGGCAAAGGCATAATGTGCCAGCTTTAATAGTGGCACAGGAATAGTGGCAATGAACTAGGGAAATGACTTTAGATGATCACCAATAATTTTAATTGATGAAGAAAACTCATCCAGTGGAAAAACCTAATTGGCAAACTAGTGAGTAAAAGTGATTTAATGTGTTCTATGGATCAGAAAATAAGACCTGGCATGGAGTATTGGCTATTAGTGCAGCTGTTGTGAAGATGGTCTGCATTGGAAAATTGAACTGAAAAAAAGCCACTAGTGAGCAGAAGCTTTGGGAAAAATACTGGCATTTAGCAGTATTTTCTGCAAGAAGTTTAGGATTTTTGTTCTCTTGAAGTTACCACTAATTATATAGCAAATTATCATAAAGGCACTGTAAGAGTCAAGAAGGACATGCAGCGGTCTGTGTGGATTCAAAAATATCCAGATATTTTTCATTGTTTGACAGCTTTTAGGGAGGCTGGTGAATTCACTGGGAACATTTGAGTAGCATTTTATTAGTGAAATGTGTTCTTATTTCTTCTTTTCCCCCTTGAGAGGTAAAACCTGATCACAATCATTTAAAACATTAGACTACCCAAGACAGATCATAAACTCCGAACTGTTGTCAGAGTTGGAACTTAGTATTTTGTTGCTATGAGCTAGCTATCTGCTAACAATGTTGGAGGTAGCTTAAAAAGAAGCTTCATGGCTTTCAGCTATGATGATCACTTTATATTTTATGACTGAATTGATAAATCAGATGTGGTATGTTGTGCAAAACCAGCCATGCTTAGCTGGCAACTAAAACAATAAACTGAGACTGTGCATATATGCAGAATGTCACCACACTGTCTAATGTGTCAAGTTCTACACTGGGCAGAGCACTTGGATGAAAGGGAAATGGATGGGTAATGACTAGCTTGGCATTTTAGCTGAGATTTAGAGAGCCCAGAACAAGAATGAGTTTATAAATGCCAAAATCACTTACAGTGTAAGAACAAATGTACAAGTTCAAGTAAAATATTTTTCCTCCTACTGCTGACTATGTGCTATAAACCTTTCCCCCCACTAGGACTGATGAAAAAATATAGTGTTTAATGAGACATACTATTCTAAAGAATTATCTAGCATGTGTTTTGTGCAGAAAGAAGTAGTTAAGGCCTGCATATTTTGAAACAGCTTACTGAATTTCAATTTAGTCATTCTAATATTTAATTGGGATGTTGAATATGTTTATTGACTTTAAGTACTTCACAGTTACTCAAAGTGATATATCTGATTGATGACAAAAGCCAATTTCTGCCATCTTATATAAAATAGCATTTTATTTTAAGTCTAGTTCTACTAAAATCAGAAAGACATCTTGTGGAATAAGTGGCTGCCAGTGGTAAATAAGGGTGGCAGGAGCTAACTCAATGTCTTTTTATTTGTTTATAACATCTGGTTAGAGAGGGTACAGCCATATATTACTAGCTTTATATTCATCTGATCTGCTGTACCTGCAGCATCAGGTAAGCCAAGTCACCGTTTGGCTTTAAAATCCTCTGTTAAAGCTGGCTTGATTTGATTTAATCTTGATTTATTTGAAAGATCATTGATTTTGCTTTACTGTGGAACTTTTGTTTTGTTTCCAAACTCTGCAGTGCTTTGAACTGGGTTTGCTGTTAAAAAGCCCTTTTGTAAAATAAAGTTGTGGTTAAAAAAAACACTGCATGGAGGTTACCTGGAGACTTCACAACGTGACATTTTCTCTGTAAAAGTACTATGTGAGAAGTAAACAGCAATACAAGAAGAAAAATGTCCTTTTAAAAAGCACAAGCCTGCTACACAAGATAAGCAGAGGGGAAAATGAATGTTATAAACCCTGAAAATTACTGCTTATTTTAGAAAAGTTTATATGTCAGAGAGGGAAAAAAGCAGATTAAAAGAACAGAGTAATTTGTGTACACAAAGCTGTAGTTCTTTCCCCAATTAAAAGGAAAAGTAATTCAAATTTTATCACTTAACTTATGTTCCTTTACAAAGAGGAACATTCTGGTATTGCTGTTCAGGCTACCAAGTGTCATGTATTGTCAGCTCATGTGGGATGTTACTTTGGTACATCGCAGATTTGTTGGGATCATCATCTAATCAGTAGGTAATGCTGAGTAAATAGGTTTCATTTAGATTACCAGCATGAATTCCGTAAAAAGTAGGAATATCAGTAGAAATTTGACTGGAGCAAAAATATAACTGTGAGTGCCCAGAGGAGGTGATTTAGAGGATAAGAAAGTTTGTCCAACTGCCTTTTGTGTTCAGTCCTAAACACCTCTCATGTCGGGGACGAGGGTTTTCAGTGGTATGGGCACTTGTCTGCTAAGGATTGGAAAGCAATCCCAAACCCATTTCAAACACAGCATCAGACACCAATGAATCAGTTTTTCCAGTCCTTCATCAAACAAACCTCCTTAAGCTTCTTCCAAAGTTTTTGCAGTGAATGGCTGTGGAATTTGATCTCATAGACTTAAGTACTGGTTTGAGCTCATAGACTTAAGTACTGGTTAAGTCAATCAGTTGCTTTGTTTTCTTTTAATATTTTTTTTTCATTAAATATTCTCCTCTTTTTTCATGGGACACGATTAATGCTGAACCGTGATCCTACTGGATGTATCCAGTCTCTGTACACATGTATATATAATTTCAAAAGCACACAAACTGAAAACCTCTGATTTTATGGGTCCAGACAAAGGAAATTATGGAGCTGCACTTTCACCTTCACAGGCAGTCTGTAAGTGCAAACAGAAGAGGCATTGAGAAAAACGAAATCTGGTAAATCTTGAATTCTTCACTCAAAAGTGACCTCTTCTAAAAGCTTGTCCTGAGGTTCTTCTCCCTGCTTGTCCTTGAGTTCTTCTCCCTGCCGTCAGAGAGAGAGGCTGCTGCTCTCTATCCTCAGTACAGGAGGGGAGAGACGCCTATGTAGACATTCTGTTGACTCATCTTTGATTTGGTACTAAAATGTCAGGAATAAGTTGGGAGTGCGAGTTCTTCTGTGTCGACTATTCAGACTACAACCAATTAGGTTATGTGTTTGTCCTTAAGGAATTTAAAAGTCTGTTGTATGAATTCTACTATTAATCAAATACAGGTGTCAAAGAATAAGCATTATGAAGCTCTTCTTGTATTTTACATTTAATTTAAAAGATGAAATTTTTAAAAGGATTTTTTTTTTTTAATTTTGCAATACCTGAACATTTTCCTCAGGCAGATGACTGTGAGCCTAGATTAAGATAAAATAAAGCACACAGACCTGTACTGCACTTATGGTAGAAGTGTTGGACCTGGCTGAAAAATGAACTTCTTCAGCAAAAAAGAAGGATAAAACACGCAGATAAACCCAACAACGGGTCTGATGAACAAGAAGTATGATAGGCAGCTGTGGGAATTAAAGGTCATCCCTAAACATGAAGCACATTTACCCTTTTAGCTACAGTACTGTGGTCTTGTTCAGGCAACAAACCCTTGAGATTTCACTGTTACCTGTCTATGTTGAGTTACATTGCTAATTTGAATGCCTAGTGATTATGCTGTGTTACGATACCAATTGAAAGGTCAATGAATTCAGGAAATTACTTTCTTATAGCTTATATGACAGTCTTTTTGCGATTTTCAACAAAAATTGGATAGTTGATAACTTTCCATATTACATAAGACAACAGTCAGGGAATAGAATGACAACATTCACAGAGAGATATGATGTACTTGCTATGGATTTTAAAACATAAGATTAATGAATGAAAAAAACCTCAGTCAAGACTCCCTTGTAGAAAACATTAGCTCTATTTCATATACTGAATAAGGTAAATACAAAAAATATAATATAAAATATGATTTAAAAGCTCCATGGTTCATAAGGTTTTTTCCTTGACGTTTTAAAAAGTGTAAGAGGGTAAAATATGTATGCAAACAGATATGGAGAAATGTATTAAAACAGTGTTTACAAATATTTGTTCAAATTCCAGACGGGTGTTTGCTTTAATTGTTTTCAAACTGTTTTTATTTGCAAACTGTAAATATTTACAAGAGCAAGTTTTTACTTGCAAGGGTGCTTTAGGCAATACAATTTTTTCTTACTCATATGAGAAGAAAGGCGTTCACATATGGACATACGTATTTGTTATTTGCTGTTTGCTATTCTCTACTGTTCTCTTTACAGTCAACTACACCAGGAGCAGAAACAATACCATGTGATGATGATGACTGATCACATACAGCAAATTTTAAGCAGCTATGGGAAACAATCCACAGGCTTAAATTGTTCACGTTTATTGTCCAATGAACAATTAAAAATAACAAATCTATATAAATCTAAATAATGAAAAATCTATTAGTAATCAATGGCACAAGTGGGCTATTTTTTCTTGGTGTTTTATGAATTTTAAGAAGAATTTTTGCAAAACTATTTGTTTCTTTCATACAGCCTTTTTATGACTTGGTCCTCTTAAAGCACTGACTTTGTCAACACTGAAAAACTGTGAAATTGTGAGTTCACATCAGGTATTGGATGAAGGCCTAGTGAGAAATTAATTTTATACAGACAGTGAACAATCTGTGATTTACTATTCTAGTTCTCTTTTGGAGGTTAGAACATATTTACATGTAAACAAGTCCACTCTTAAGTTACAGTTCTTTTCTCAAAATTCCCGTATAAAACAATTAGTGTCCTTTATGAGCTTGAACTTACAAGAAGCTAAACTTTCAAGATCAGATCTAACTAAGCATTTAAAGCATGTCCTTAATTTAAACGTGAATAATCACTGATCATTAGGTTGCTGTATGGAGCTGTGAAACCTTTGCCTTTCTCCCCTCCCTCCGTCCCACCCCGGAATACAATTTTAAACTTGTCACAGCTTTTGTGTGTGATATTAAGTTTGTGATTCTGCTTTTTGCCCACTGTTGTGAGTATAGCCCTGCGTAATGTTTTCTGTTGTAGTTTTCTTTATAATCTCTATATTATTGCACAGAAATGAAGCTAACAAAGCCTTTTTTTGTTGTTTTGTTTTGTTTTCTTTTTCTGGTATTTTTACTCTCCATGCAATATCCATCCATCAGAAAGTGAACAGAAGCATAAAAATGAATATCCCTCCCACAAAGGACAAACAAACATACTCTGAAAACAAGGAAGCATTAAAAAATAAATTGTATGAAATTATGAACAAATTGAATTAATTTTTTTTATTGATTTGGTTTGTCTCAATTGTAAGCCTCTTATTTTCTTTGATTTGATCCATCCACTTATCTACTAAAATATTATTTGAGTTGAAATCTATTCAGATCTGCAATGTTTCATAGGGCCTTCAAAGTTGCAAGTATTTGACAAGGCTGACTGTGTCATCCAATATATTTCACCTTCTAATTGTTAAAATCCAATAGCAAAACCGCCAAGAACTAGAGAGAGGGAGAAACACTCAAGAGAATATCGATTTTAAAATATTTTGTCAACAAATAGATCTTGAAAACTGAAATATAAAATGTACCTCTTGATAGCAGGAACGAGACATGAATAAGGCATATATGCGATAGAGTAAATGAACACTCCAACACAAACATCTGTTTATAAGTATTTCTGTCTCATTATCAGCTCTCAGTGTAGGCTTCAATTTCTCAGTAGGCTAATAAAGTTATTTGAGGAGAAGAGAGGATTTTGCAAAGAGGGTGTACACATTCATGCCACAGCATATGTATCCAAGAGCTAATCTAAGTCATATACTTCTAGATAAAAATATAATTCTAGAAGAATTCTGACTACCATCGAATAAACGTTTCTAAACTACTTTTATCTGGCTTACATTAGTAATAATCTTTATTCATTATAATAATCCCCTAAAAATTCCCATCACTTGAAAGTGTGAAATATCTGTGACATAAGTTTACAAAGTCAAAATCAACTTGGTTTATTGTGGTAATTCATTTCAGTTGAAATTTATGCCAGGTAAACTACCTGTTGAAGGGTGCAATTTGAATTGCAGGCAAGTGCTGCAACAGCACAACTTTTCTCTGTATGAAGACACATTGCTAGCACCCAATATGTTCTTCCCTCCACCCATTGAAGGTTACCAGACCTCTGCATTGTCAACACTAAACATAAGAATCAGTATAAAAGGAATAAATGATACACCTGTGCCAAAACATATTTGTCATTTTTGAAGAGCCAGTCCAGAAGTTTTCAAAAACTTTGGAAGAAGGGAGGAAGGATTCAAACACAGATAATCATGCACCTAGCAGTTAAGCTGAGCGTTCATTTGTGATTCTTTTGCAAAGTGAAATGATGAGGAAGTTTTAAGAAGAAATATTTATTGTGTACTTGTCTATAAATGTGATTAATGAAGCAAAGTACTGAATTCTGCAGTTGTGCAAGGTAGAGAACATAGAAGCGTTTTCCCTAAACTTTCCTACTGTTGTCTGTATGTTTTGAGTGATCTTGCAACTGAAATCATCCTACTTGTTTCCAATACATGACGATCATGAGATACAGACAGCACATTTTTTTCTAAACTGGGCAATACAAACTCTCCATCAGCTCTCCTTAAGAAGACAAAAAACAAGCAGAGAGATGCCTGTCTGCTTCAGAGAAATTATGATCACCAAATACACACAAATCTGTTTGACCTGCACTGAGCCTCATCAAACAAATTAACGATCCATCTGTCAGCCTTCTCTGACCCTTGTTTTCAGCTTTGCTTTCACGGAGTACCTGTGTTTTCTACAGGCAGAATTTTTCACCCTTAGACCTCCCAGCTGTATATTGACTTGTGTTTGCAGAGGTCTTGGCAGAACATTTGGGGTGCTAAAATGCGACAAAATCAAAATGATGAAATTAGGAGAGATGAAATGATACTGCTGTTTGTCCAGGATATGGAACAGTCCAGCTTTAGCAACAGACAATTTTGAAAAATCCAGCTGTTTTATCATGCAATAGTTTGTAATATCTTGTGAATTTGTCATGATGGAATTTAAATTTATAAATAGGTCTTAATCTGACATTTGTTTTACCACAAACCATTCCTATATAACCCCTGAACCTGAATGCACAGGTTTGGTTATAGATCTTAGTATCTGGAGTCCTTCAAAATTATTGTTAGAATAGTACCCTGCAGGGCTCTTACAAAAAAGTTAAGCACTTCAGTACAAGTTATACCCTCAGTCTTGACTTCCAGACAAATATTTTGAAACTAAGTAACTTAATTTTTAGCCTTTTTTTTTTTTTTTTAACTGCTGCTTTGCTTAGTCAATGTTTTTTTGGTGATTAAATATTGAAATTAGTTAATGGCTTTCACTTTGATAAATTATCTCGTTATGAGTGTATAAATGCATCATCTGGCATAGGCAAAAAAGTGATGGTAAACAATATGAATACTCAAAAAGTATTTGCATTGTGAAATCAAGTGTTTAGAAAATAATTTCTATTCTGGTAAAGGCAACATTGCGGAGATAGAGCACAAATCTGTAAGAAAAACCTGTTCTGAGGAATCAGCCCCTGAATACTGGCATTTCTTTCACAATTGTTCATGGTGTATTATGTTCTAAAACTGTGAAAACACTAATATTTCTTGTAATGTCCTGTCACAGGTGAAAAAACAGCTTAAATGTGGCTGCTAACATGGCAGATAATTGGGTGTATGGGTGTCTGAAAATTTTGATAAATCTTGGACTGAACAACTCCATTTGACAGCAACATAAGACAGAACTATGAGTCAGGAGACTGATCATGTATTGCAATTCTGCACACTAACTAGATATAGGAAGAAAGAAGTTGAAGGAAAGATCTGGGGAGTGGGGGAAGATGCCAGAGATGAGAGAGCTGTGTGGAGACAAATGCTGGGGAATGACCAGGGACTTTGGGCAGTAATACACAAGGCTGGTGACTGAGCAGCAGTCACAGCAAGAACTGACATGACTTTCTGCCCAGTTGCCCTGGACCAGCAGTAACCTGGGACGTTAAGACCTAGTGAACATATCGCTGAAGGGGAGTGAGTTAATGTGTGAGTGAGTAAAAGTGAAGTAAAAGCTCTAATCTGCTTCATTCTTAAATAAACCCAGGGACCTATATTTGTGGTGAGTTGACACTTACTCTGTCCTCAGCTGTGACAGATAGTTAGACTGTAATTCGTCTTACCTAACTAAACATCTAACTCATAGTTATTTTCAACAGGTGAGACTGCATGTCTGATGGAAGACAGACTCGTTACACCCTTGGTGATACCATTGCTCATTCAAATATATGAAATTGCTGAACTTTCTAGCATTGAAAATGATCACAGGCTGAAAGATGAGGCATGTGTCCCTTGGTGAAATGTATTAGTTTTCAGCTGGAAAGAAAAAGAAGTAGTTTTCACATACTTAATGCAGATAAGAGTTTTCTGAAAAATCAGTACCTACCAGAAATGTGAAACAAGACATTTATTGTAATTTGAAATATGGTCAGATATATAATGTCATAGAATCAGAGATTCATGGAATAGTTTGGGTTGAAAGGGACTTTTAAAGGTCAGCTCTTCAACCACCCTGCAATGACCAGGGACATCTTCAACTAGTTCATGTTACTCAAAGCCCCATCCAGCCTGGCCTTGAATGTTTCCAGGGATGGGGCATCTACCTTCTCTCTGGGCAACCTGTTCCAGTGTTTCACCACCCTTGTCGTAAAACATATCTTATATCTAGTCTAAATCTACACTCTTTTAGGTTAAAAATATTACCCCTTGTCCTATTGCAACAGCCCCTGCTAAAAAGTTTGTCCCCATCTTTCTTATAAGCTCCCTTTAAGTATCGAAAGGCCACAGTAAGGTCTCCCTGGAGCTGTCTCTTCTCCAGGCTGAACAACCCCAACTCTCTCAGCGTGTCCTCAGCCTGCAAAGTTCAACTCCATCTGCACCTTGGCCTTCCTGACCTCATCCTTATACAACCCGACAGCGTACCTATAATCTTCCCAGGATACCTATCCCTGCTTCCACTGCCTGTGCATCTCTTTCTTGCCTTTTAGTTTGACCAGCAGGTCTCAACTCAGCCATGATGGTCTTTTGCCTTCCTTTCCTGATTTCTTACACCTGGGGATCAAGAGCTGTATGGAAAGCATCCTTAAAGATCTGCCAGCTCTGTCCCTGAGGGCAGTTTCCCAGGGGGTCCTACTGACTAATTCCTTGCAGAGCTGGAATTTTGTTTTCCTCCTTCTTAGAGGAACACCCCTTAACTCCTTTGAGATCTCTCACTGGTGTTTCCCTCTTGGCTCCTCTCTGTAAGACTTCAAGTCTGCAGTGCTGCAGTGTGAACAGCACGTCTCAGAGCAACAGGTTGAAGGCCCTTGCTAGCACCCTGTCCCTCTAACTTTGGCGTGTTGTCCACAGCTCATCACAAGCAAGCCTGATATTGTACCCCTCCCCCTTCAAGCCTAGTTTAAAGCTCTGTCAATGAGCCCCACTAGCTTGTGAGCAAAGACCCTCTTCCCCCTTTCAGAAAGGTGAATCCCATCTGACACCAGCAAGCCGGGTGCTGTGTAAACCATCCCATTATTGAAAAACCCAAAATTGTAGCGGTGACACCATCCACAGAGTCGTGTATTAATAGACTAGGACCATCTGTTTATTCCAGTGTCACTGTCCACAACTGGAAGGAGAGAGGAAAAAAACAACCTGTGTTCCTGATTCCCTTACCAACCATCCCAAGGACCTGAAATCTCTTTTGATCGTTCTCGGACTACATGTTGCAGCTTCATTACCACCCACATGGAAGAACAGTAATGGATAATAGTCCAAGGGCCATACCAGGCTAGGCAGTTTCCTAGGGATGTCCTTAACCTGGGCCGCAGGCCGGCAGCAGACTTCCCTAAGAGGAGAGTCTGGCTGGAATACTGGACCCTCTGTTCCCCTCAGAAGGGAGTCACCTACAACTATAACCCGTCTTTTCATCCTTGTGGAGGTGGTCGTGATACAGGGAATAGGCCTTTCTGACCTTGGCAACACCTCTGGTGAAGATGGACCGTCATCCACATCATCCATTGACTGGCTTTCTGCATCCAGAGCCTCATACCTGTTGTACAGAGGCACCTGGAAAGGCAGGATGGGCAAGGAACGGGTTTGCCTGCTGCCCCGAGTGGGGACTTGCCTCCATTCACTCCTCACCTTTAAGCTAGTGCCCTGAGCCTGGCAGGGATCCCAGTGGACAACAAATTGACCATGATCCAACAATGTATATAGTATAATATTTTACTCGTTCAGAGCTTTCACTGAAGCTCAGGAACTAAGTGCTGCATGAAGAGTCACCTCTCGTTTGTAAGAGGGGGGAAATTATGCTTCTTGGATCTAGTCTGAAAATGATCTTGAAATTAATAATTTTTATTTTTTTCCCATTTATTTTGGGTTAACACTGGACTTCTAAGCTGTGCAGATTTTAATTCAGTGTCCTCTTTGGTTCAGGAAATATTTTTATCATGGAGCATGTAAACGAGAATTCAGACTTGGTTTAGTGTTTCAAAGTAGTCGTGATTGCCTCTCAAGGGTCACAACTTTAACATTTCCCCTGTCTTGTTTTATTCCAGTCAGTTATGCAGGTTAGTTAACATTAAAATTGCTCAATGCTAGAATGTTCTTGGAAAACTCAAAGAGAAAAACAAGCTAACTCATTGACAAGAAATGGTGCTGTTGACTCAGTAAGTGGCACTTGAATCACTGGGTGAGCACTAACTCAGAAAACAGGTTTTTGAAAGGAACTCATGCATAATACGACATTTCTTTGGGGATTTTTGCCCTTTATTACAATCAAACAAGACTGTAATCATTGATAATGTCATAAATTCATAAAGAAGGGTGAATTACGGGCTTGATATTAATTCTATGAGAAGTTTCAGAGGACTACCCTTTAAATACTGAATAAGTGAGGGTAAATTATATGCAGTATTGCTTTACTCTAACTCCTATACTAATCCCACTTGACCAGTTGTGCTCAGAGTCTAGAATAATGCCCCTATGATTTTATCACAAAGCCAGTTATGTTCTAAAGGAACTAGGACACCAACGTAATTAGGACCCAAAGTGACTTGCCTGCCTTTCTCTGAAATGAATTTTGTCCCTATTACCTTACTTATGGTGACACTGTACACTATGAAAGTCCCTAATCCTTACCTCAAGTGGGGTGCAATTAAATGTAATTTGATAAGGTTTAATGCCATATTTCAGTAAAGTCATACGTACAGTATGCATAGTATACTTGCTTCTTACAGTTCTACTTGTGACTATTTTGGCCATTGTTTACCATCTTCATCTTTAGAAAGGGGAAAACATTTTCTCATTTATAATGTGGCATATTTTGGGGGTCAGTCACGAATACAAATATTCTGGGTGTTCTTTCTTCATCTACGGATGAAAGGGTCTCCAGAGCATCATAAATTATATAAAAAGCAGTCAGAGATTTTAATTAGCTTATTTTTTTAAAAGAAAAATGAAAGTTATGTAGAACTACATGTAGCTTGATAATTGAAAACTGCATATGCTAAGGATTAATACTGGCATAGTAAGACTTCCATTTACTGAATGTGTGTGGCCAGCTCCATGTTATTGTGACTGCAGTGTAACAACAAAATGTATTTGTTGCATCTGGATGGTCTAGATGGCAGATCTTGAATTTGGAGGACAGTGCAAATATTTTTCTTAAATTAATCAAAGGTGTTTGACTTCTTGGTTTTAAATAACTAGATCTGTCAGGCGTCAGCTCCATTAGCTTGTAAAACCTTTTAAACAGATCACAAATACCTTTGACGTATCTTCATATTATCACTGCTGTAAAGAGGAACTCCCTTCTAAAGCTGATAACATAAATATGCCATAATTCCTCTGTTCCAGTATGATCCTTACAACTTTTCTGCATGTCAAGAGTCCTGCCTGGCTGCTAGTGGACATTGAAAGAATCCACTTTTTCCTGAATTCTAGTTTTCTCCCCAGTTGCCGCAGGTTCCACAGAGGCCCAATATGGCCCTTTGTATACAGTGGAGCAATTTGCAAGGAAACATGGTATTTGTTTCACAAATCCTGCCATATGTGTAGGTATGAAACATGTACATATAGTCTTATTTAGAAATCATAGATTATGCTTACTTATTGAAGAAAATTACAAGAGAAAAAAAGCAGAAATTTGTAGTTAGTTATGCTAATATAGATGTTTTATTCTTCTCCAAGCTAGAGTTTCCCTCTCCTAACTTTAGATAGAAGTTGTCGTAATGTGCTAAGATAGATATTCTAATGCTCTACTACTGTTTTCATATTCCTTAAGTTTTCCTACTACCCGATTATAAAGGATTCCTTCCTGTTTCTCGTAATTGAGTTCTCAGGAATCACCCAGTATAGTTATGAAATGTCCTTCCTACTTTCTCTTTTCATGAACATACATATATATTATGCTTGATTCTTTTCTGATTTGAGATAGTTTTTCTCTGTTATTTTGAAAAACACTGTATATTGGGAAGTGTTAAATTTGTATTCTTATTGTTAGGGTCATTGCTATGCTTTTCCTGTAAGTATGATGTAAATAGAAGCCAGATTCCAGAGATTTTGAAACTAAGAATGAAGTCTTTAACTTGAATAACATCCCCACAATCTCATTCTATGCCAGTTGCGAGCTTTATGGTAAGATCCATTGGGGGAATATATTACAATGGCACATCCCTTTCAAATAATTTGTGATTGACGATCATCCTATATCCCCAGACATGCAATCTGATCAGGCACACTAATAGACTTCTAGTGTATAAATCGGCTGGTTCTAATACATCAATGGAATATGAATAAATACAGTAATAGCGACAGTTGCTAGTATCAGCAGTAAGCTAAGGCTATTCAAAGATACTTACTTAATGTCAAATTTAATTTAAATCGTTACCTGCACTAAGCAGTAACAAGTAGCATGGAGGTATACAAATGATACTGTCTTTGGTTATCACTTTCTTACAAAAGAAACTATAATTTACAATTTGCCCTTATTTCCTCAATAGAAGCACACTCATTATTCTCCAATTTCCATTAATAAACATGAAAAAAAAAACCAAACAAAAATCTGGTTTGCTTGTGAAAAAAAATAAAAACTGTATGTATTGCTTTGCCCCAGAACAATTTTAGCAGCTTCTGTTAGATATTGCTGACAGAGATTGACCAGAACATGTATCTGGTATGCAAGGGTCATAATCTCTCTCTGTATCACTCCAGTTTTAGGCCAGCATACGTCTGTTCATTTAGATAAGAACTCTATTAAATTGTCTGAATTCATGTAGATCCATGGCAGATCTAACAAAAGTTTTGTTGTCAAAAAGGCAGGCAAACAGTGTCATGTGATAACAGCTTCAGAGCCTTCAGCTATAGTTTTTTGCGAAGTGTTTTCTTCTGGGGTAGCTTTGGCTCCTTCCAGACTGCAAGTACGTTCCTCAAAGAGACTGATTACAGGCTGACACCATGTCAGTGGAGAGTACGGTACATATGAGCTCATACAGAGAGGTTATATGGACAGCTGAGTAGGTAACTAGCATATTAAGTAAAGGAGGTATGTAGTCTTTCAGGATGGGACACAGAATCAGTCTTCACACAGAGCCAACATTTACCTCCTTTCCTGTCCTCTAACTCGTGAAAAATCATTCCCTTGTTTGAAACAGTCATCGCTCCCATAATTCGAAAGTGTGTTCAATACTAATAGGGCAATAGAGTCTATATAAATTCTGTGGGTTAAATCATTCCTATCAAGCTTGTAGATGCCTAATACATAGTTTGGTGTAATATAAAACTCAAAACTTTTCAAATGAATAAGATACTTATTTTCAAGAGACAAAAATTACTGATCAACTCAGAATGAGCATCACATATTGTAAGATTGATCAAAGAGACAGCAGCAAGTATAATATCCGCTCTTTAAAAGATTGAACTCTTTCGTGCAAAAATATTTTAATTAGAAAGTTTCTGGTTTTGCTTTGTAAAATATCACTGCATAATTTGAATATTTACAAAATAAATTAAGAGTGTGATTTGGAAGCAAAATAGTATAAGAATTCCGCAAAAATAACTTGAAAGAAAAGCCTTAGGTTTGGGGTTTTATCAAATAAAATAAGCAGGAACAATGTCAGAAGCTAGGGAATATCTAATACCACTCACTGTGAAGAAGAGAAGGGAAAAAAATAGGAACCCAAAGTGGAATGCACATGAATTTAATGGAAGACATTTAGGATTTTTCCACTGACTTCATCAGGGCCAGGAATTATCCCAGAGAAATTAAAATATTGATATATATTTTCTTTTTCTCTCATTGATAAACCACTTCTGTACAGAAATTCTAAATGAAAAATAGAAAAAGAGAAAAAAGAAAATAAAAACAGCAAAACAGTGGTACTTCAGCATTTTGTGGTCGAACTCTGTGGTGTCTACAAAACAATGCTTTTAAGATTTTTAGTTGTATCATTGAAAAGAGCTGAATTAACAATGAACTAAAATGCCTCAAGAAACAACCTTTTTTTTTTTTTTCAAATGAGTTGCTCTAGTCTCTCTCTTTACTGTCTGTCAAGACAATCCTCAAAAGGCAAACAATTCTGAATACTAAACAAGCGGCTAAAATTAAAAGTGTCACTAGAGTGATCTTCTGCACTACTGCTGATGCTGATGGTCATGGGCTTGTGCATTAATGTGAGTATTTCCTTGCAATGAATGGGCACACATAATAGAAAAACTAGGAAAAGAATGTTCTTTTTACCTTGACCTGAGCGCCTGTCTAAGCTAGTGTGTGACTCGTGGTCCAGTGGTTCAAGACCTTGTACAGCTACTACATTACAAAGAATCATTAATAATTTTTTTTGCTATGTTTTTATCTTAGTGCCATATATAGTTGACCTGTTTGAAGGGTAGAGACTTTAACTCACAAAATCCCCAAAGATTTTATGTTCTTGATTTGGCATAATCTGATTCAAGGTGAAGGGTGAGAGAAGGGACAAAATGGGGAATATGGGACCATGGAATATTTTTATAATGAAAGATGCACAATAAACATGATGTATGCTATAGGTATGTATATACTTTTTATATCTTCTTTTGCTTCTTGCTTTAGTGGCTGCATAGATGGTGTCTAAATTAAGGTTTGAAGAGCAGGAGAAGCTGAAAAAAAAAGAAGCAGAGATTGGAAGAAGATTTTCATTTTTGAGGCTGAACAGGAAAAGCTGGAGATGGACTAGTTGGAGAAGAGAAAAGGGATGCATGACAGTTTGCATATTCACTGAACACAGTTTGCAAGACATTTGCAGAAGTGGAGGCGAGGAAGAGGAGAATGACTGGGCTCAGTTCAGTTGCCTACAGAGGCCACTAGTATTGGAGACTCTGCAGAGGCCAGGAGCCCGGCTGCCAGCAGCTGCTGCAGAAGGGCATGGGTCTCCCGTAGGTCTGGTGACACAGAGAAGCGAGGCCCATGTGGATTTCCATATACCCCTGGGTGTCTCAAATTATGGTTGGATACTGTGCTTATGCAACTTTGACAGACAGGATGACATTTTTTTAAACCTATGAAAATAGCTACATTCTAGACATCTACATCTGTGCTAGCTACTTTAAATACTCTTTATAATTGATGGAGATAAAAAGCACTTCTAGATGTGAAGAATCATTTCCAATAATAGATCTCTGAAAGAGGTCAGATGGCTAGGTCTTGTATATGACTATTTCTCTCCATTGTCTGTAAAACAAGCATAGGCTGAGAGGTAGGCACCAACACTTAGAAAGTCAGGATTCTTCTGAAGTATCAGGTTCAGGGTGGAGTATCAGGTATTGCTAGGTCTAGGAGCAAGGGATTGACATATCAGTTTAAGTGTCTAAAGAGAAGCAATTGACATGATGAATTAATTTTGAGAGCAGAGCTGGAAAAGATAGATTTTGAAGAGGCAATGAAGAAGAAAATGTTGATAAGGAGCCCAGAGGCAGACATCTCAATCCCATGAGTTAAGAACTTTTGCCACTCAAAAAGAAAGCTTTATTCTTGGACTGAGAACAAAAGAGTTTGCATACTTTCTCTGCCACTAGTTTAGTGGTTGACAATGTCTGTTTTAGGCACTAGTGCCTCAGTTTTCTCAGATCAGAGCAGGAAATTATAATGCTTTAAATAATTTTACAACATATTAATGTGAAATATTACAGAAAAGCTTCTAAGTCTACAGGCTGCTTTTTGTTGCATATTTTTCAGTTAAATTCTGGAAGAGGCCAGTCTGAACAGTACATATAAAATTACAGAAAATGATTATTTGAATTACTAAGAGAAGTAACAACTAATAATAAAAATAAAAAAGTTACAGAAACTGACTAAGCCTGTTTTAAAATTATTTAAAATCCAGCTTGAGGAAATAATCACACATACACAGCCTGCGGTTGTGGCTTTTTAATCCAGTAGGTGTAAAATTGAAATCCTTACATTACTATGGGAGAACTATTTTAAGTAATTAGGGCAAAGCCTGTCTAAGATGTGCTAGACATTAAACATCCAGGATAAAGAATTAAACTGTGATCAAAATAGGATGTTATAAACTTTGCAAAGTACAAGATGATTTTAAGTGGTGAACTACATCAGTTTTGACCAGTTTTACATTATGATTTATATGATTTTCTCTAGCACTAATACATCAGCATTTGTATCCAACAGTGTCTACTTTTTCTGCAACCCCATTGGCTCTACCAGACATGGGGGAAGCATCTAGCAGCTTCTTGCAGAAGCCACCTCTGTAGCCCCCCTGCCACCAAAACCTTGCCATACAAACCCAATACAGACCTTTAACGTCATTGAGTCCAACTGCAAAGCTAATACAGCCAAGTCCACCAATAAACCGTGTCCCTAAGTGCCACATCTACATGTCTTTTAAGTACTCCAGGGATGGTGACTCAACCACTTCCCTGGGCAGTCTGTTACAATGCTTGATAACCCTTTCTTTGAAGAAATTTTTCCTAATATCCAGTCTAAACCTCCCCTGGTGCAACGTGAACACCATCAGCAATAGTCCTCTCCACTCACTGTGGAAGCGGCTTTGAATCTTGGTTTGCTCTTCAGACCCATCTAGAATCTAAATTTTGCTGCAGGTCATTGACAAGATTTTGAGCTGATACCTTCACTGTGTACACCTAAATGTTGCAAGGGTTGAATCCCATTTTTAAGCAGCTTTTCCTTGTACTTGGAGACTGGATTCAGTTCCCAAATTGTAGATTGTAGATGTTGATTGCAGATAATTAAATTTAATTGTCTCAGTGTGTAACTCTACATCTATCTAGATGTTTATGTTACCATTACAGTCAATGAAGATCTAGTAATGACTCGTGAAGGGAGTTTAGAGACCAATTCAGTTCACTGGAGAACATACAGTTGTCTTTGTTCATCTGAAGTTTTCTAGTCTCCATTAATTAAAACCCACCCAAATGCCTAAACTTTGGTATCTAAATTTAGCTGCACAGGATCTTCCTCTGCGGTACTCAGAAGTAGATGTTTCTTTCATTTGTCTACGTGGAAAACATGAGGTATTTTCTGCAGGAAAAAATGTTTGTGAAAGGTGGGTGCCTAAATTAGGCAGATTTCACTCTTGTTACTGCAGCACTGTGGGATAGCTTACTTACATAAAAACATATCGTGGGAGTACTAGAGATGGATGAAAAGTGCTATTGTCATGGCAAAAACTGTTGCACATATTACAGGTAATTACGTTTAATAGATCTGAAGTGACAGTTATCATGTAGTTAGAAGTTGGTAGAAGAAGAAAACTTGTTTTCCAACAACAGAGGAGACTATGGAATGTTACTCTGGTTTAGAATTGCTGATTCTTTGCTTTTGTGATCCTGGATTCCATTAAGACTGCATGCAGACAGCACATTGTGAAAAGCAGAACTAAGGTAATTCACTCCAAAGGCAAAGTTCAAGAGGAAAAGAGTACCGGTACCATCTAGAGTTAGATTAAGTTGCTGGATTGATTTTCAGGTTTTTTTTGAGTAATGCAGTAGCAAACTGACCCCATCTTGATGAAGTATTCTGAGAACACATTCAGAGAGCTCAGCAGTTATAAGGGTATATGAGTCAAAAGGTGCAATTTAGGGAGAAAGAGAACAGAAACAGATATAAAAGAGTTTAATGACAGTATAAAGGTCAGTAGACACAGGACAATGGTTACCTTGCACTAGAAAGGAATATGCAAGCTTCTCTGATACCACTGGACCAGATATTCGGGCCCAGGTCTTTGTATAAGGACTTGTTCAGGTATTCAAGGATAGCGTATGTAGACATCTTTGAGTGTTTGACCTTTCCTGCTTGGAAAATTTCACAGTGACAGAAGTTTGAGTTTGTTAATGTAAAAATTCTCAGTACTGTTATTGAGTAGGTATTCTTCAGTTTTGATAAAAGTACTTACAGTTTGGTGTCAGGAATATTTTCTTAATAGGGCTTTTGAAGGAATTCTTCAAAGCATAGTTTTAAATGCTGTTAGTGTAGGTATATGACATACTACAACTTTCTGATTCTTATGTATGTTTTGTTTCAAAGCGAATTTAAACTGTAAGAAATACTCAAAGTGAAACTTGTCCAATCATTTTTAAAAGTGAGAATGCTTACTGTTAAATTCTAGGTGCTGACAATCACTTTCACAGCCAGTTATTTTGAAGAACATTTTATAAGTGATCAACAAAATTATGTGTAATATACAAAACAATTTCAGCATTTAAGTCTTAAAAAGTCAGAGAGACCAATCATTTTCACATAAATATTTTTCATACATTATTTCTTTATGGCCTATCATGAATAGTAATTAATTTCTTATAAATTTTCTTTGCTTTCTCTGAACTTAGACGATAAGTGAGGTACTTGTTATGACATTGCTGTGAGATATTGCAGCTCATGAACAGATCAAACTTTTTGATAATCTATCTCTATTTTCCAGATTATTTAATCTCTATTGATTATTAAGGTAGAGAAAAATTAGTAGATGTTAATAAGTGAATAATATAAAAAGGTTTGTACGAACACAAATGCTTTCAGGCTTTCAACTGTATGTTTCATTAACTGAAAAGTAGGAAATTTAAAGTTAAAAATCAAAAAATATCATTGAAAAATGAACATTTGTCCCGTAGAACTCACTGCCAAGATGATCAAGAGAGTCTGATGAAGAACAGTAGATTTCAGTCTTCCAGTTTAATTTTTTTGTTTTGGTGGCATCTTGAACAGAATCTGTATGACTAGTTATGACAGATGTACTCAACCCCTTAACTAAACCAGCAATAGTTTAGTTTGGGTTCCAAAGGAGGTAAAGGCCTGAGCCATAAACAGGCCAAGAACTCCTCTAGTTTCAATCCGTTCTCTGAAACCCCACAAAGGAGCAGAGTGACACAGTAAGCATCGATGCATATGAGCTTGGAACACTAATCGTGAGATTAATATGGGAATGGCGCATGGCTTTTCCAAAACTCATTTATCAAAGAACAAAGAAAGTTGTGGGTACAAGGACTCCCATGCATACCTAATTGCATGTAATTTGATTATGAGCCAACCATTTTATTCCATAAATATGACAACCTAAGTGAGCCGCCTTTTTGACCTCTCCTGGGTAAGCAGCCTGGCTGCATGGTGCTGATCTCCCCTTGAGCTCACTCCCCTTGAGGGACGCCTCTCAAGGTTTCCCCTTGAGGCAGAGAGGCCTTTTACTAACAGGAGATCTTTGGTAAGCAACTGCTATCACGTATGACCTTGTAGTATGGTTTCTTTTATTTGTGCCTTGGTAACTTTCGTTTTGTCTTGGTAACTTTGAATCGTTCAAATGATTGTGCCGTACAGTAATAGAGTGAACCTTGCAATCGGACTTTGTTAAGTTGCACTTTTATAACATCACATTAAAACCACTTTTGCTAATACCTTTGACAGTGGTTCTTTAAGTGATCTGAATCACCTATTTGCAACACTAGTTTTATTTATTTTATGCCGATCTTTGTACAATTATGTTCAGAGAGTATAAAAGCAAGCCTTTCTTTCAGGAATGCAGGGACGTTGTCTTTGAAGTACCATTTTCAAGGCACTGAGACAGTTCACTCTTATGGAAGGGTTAAAGCAAAGCACAGGGTTCCATTCTATTTGCAAAAATATTCCAAAAAAAAAAGAATATGTGCACATACATATATGCACACATACAGAGTGTAATGTCTCCTCAAATTGAGCTGTAGCTGACTACATAAAAAGGAATGTTATGTAATGAGGATAATTACATATAATGAGGATATATCACCAAGGCCAAGAGCTTGGCAAGATTCAGAAAGCAATTTGTCACTAATGAGAACATCTATAGGATTAAAAGTAAAACCTAGTAATTTAGAGAGAATGCAAACTTGTTTGCCTCCAGTCTCTTGTAAGAGAGCTAAGAACAGACATCGCTAGGAACAAAGAATTGAAGACTTCTCTACTTCATTGCTCAAGCATTTGCATAAGGAAGTAATGGGCACTGGAGATGTCCATACTAGAAGGGATGTTGAGCAAGTGGAAATTAAAATATTCTCCAGTGTTATTCTGCTGTGCTCCTTGTCATCCCTGGAAACATTTAAGGTCAGGTTGGACAAGATTCTGAGCAACCTGATCTAGTTGAAGTTGTCCCTGCTCATTGCAAGAGAGATTGGACTAGGTGACCTTTAAAGGTTCCTTTCAACCCAAACTATTGTATGATTCTATGATCTGTTAATAGTTTAGGAGTGTTGTAATCTCTTGAGACTCAAATATACCATAAGATGAAGAAAATATGAATGATACTTTCTATGTTAGTACTTCCATTTGTTTAATATTGGAGGCTTCCTGTCTCAGAGAAGCTCCATCAACCCCTGCCTATATAACAAGTCTACAATGTGAATAAATAAAATAGAGTTTGAAGGATAGTAGCTTTGGTTCATGCAAGCACAAATAGAGCTTCAAAGCATTGTAAAGACAAAGAAAAAAAATCCCTGCCACCCCAGCAGATCTAACACCTAAGTCTCTCTTTACAGACCCTGTCACAAGTTAAAATGAGAATGGGTATATTAACTTCATACAACAAGATGGTAACTTTAGGATTTTTAATCTGATGCCTTATTGTCCTGCAGCATGAGTCATACGCATTGTTGGTTTATTTATAACAATCATTTTGTACAGTAATGATGTAAATCATTGTAAAATAATAGAGAGGGAGTGAAGACAGTGACCACAGTGAACACAGCTTTTCCACACTTCTTTAGTAAGAACGCAGCTCCAGGGGGCCTCCAGAAGCTAACAGCTCATATATCAGTGACTGTTGACAAAGCACGACAGAGTATTAGTCCTTAAACTACTTTTTCAAACACAGTGATAAGTGACATCAGGAGAAACTCATTCTTACTGCATAAATGAAAACAAAGTGACAATAGAGGTATAAATATTTCAAAGTTTGATGGAGAAGGAAAAATAAAAAACACCTCTTAAAATTCTGAAGTCCTCTGAAAAAAAAGAAATATGAAAGAATTAAAAATCATAAGCATTGTCTAAAGCAAAGACCAATACAATAATAGTGGAAGAGCAGTAAAAGTAGCAGGACCTGGGTTTTGAAATTTACAATTCTAGAAATTTACTAGAATCTAGAAATTCTTGAAATTTACAATTACTAGACCAGGCTGCTCAAAGCCTCATCCAGCCTGGCCTTGAACACTTCCAAGGATGGGGCATCGACAGCTTCACTGGGAAATCTGTTCCAGTGTGTCACCACCCTTACAGTAAAGAATTTCTTCCTGATATCCAATCTAAATCTATCCTCTTTCAGTTTGAGGCCATTACCCCATGTCCTATCATTACACTCCCTGATAAAGAGTCCCTCCCCACCCTTCCTGTAGGCCCCTTTTAAGCACTGAAAGGCTGCTATAAGGTGTCTTCAGAGCCTTCTCTTCTCCAGGCTGAACAACCCCAACTCTCTCAGCCTGTCAATGCGCACTTGCAGCCCAGAAAGACAACCACATGCTGGGCTGCATCAAAAGAAGTGTGGCCAACAGGTCGAGGGAGGTTATTCTGCCTCTCTACTCTGCTCTGGAATACTGTGTCCAGCTCTGGGGCCTCCAACATAAGAAGGACACGGACCTGTTGGAGTGAGTCCAGAGGGCAGAAAGATGACTAGAGGGCTGGAACACATCTGCCCTGAAGACAGGCGGAGAAAGTTGGGTTTGTTCAGCCTGGAGAGGAGAAGACTCCGGGGAGACCTTATAGCAGCCTTTCAGTACTTAAAAGGGGCCTACGGGAAAGATGGGGAGGGACTGTTTATCAGGGAGTGCAGGGACAGGACAAGGGGTAATGATTTTGAAGTGAAAGAGGGTAGATTTAGGTTAGATATTAGGAAGAAATTTTTTACTGTGAGTGTGGTGAGACACTGGAACAGTTTCCCAGAGTAGTTGTGGATGCCTGCTCCCTGTAGATGTTGCAGGCCAGGCTGGATGGGACTTTCAGTAACTTGGTGCAGTGGAAGTTGTCCCTGCCCATGGCAGGTGAGGTTGGAACTAGAAGATCTTTAAAGTCCCTTTCAACCCAAACCATTGTGTGATTGTATGATTTTCCAAGGTTACAAATTCCAATTTTCATGCTGGCTCATTTGCTTTTTATCAGGAAAATAAGGTTCTGAGCTATGTGAGGAGAGACAACTGAAGACATAATGGCTCAAGGTATTGGAAGGTGGTATGTAGGACATTCCAACTTTCTGATATCTATTAAAGGGAGTGGCTATTGACTGCAAGTCTTTGTCATTGGATGTTATTTCCTTCCTTTATGTGAAACAAAGTGGTGGCACTGTTTCAATGTCAAATTCTTCTTTGTAGAAGTTCACATCACAAAGAACTCATACACTTGGTTTTGGCAGTGCTCTCAGAGGGGGCAAAGATTCATTAAGCACGGTTCTCTCTTCTGTAAATGTGTTTCCTTTAGGCAGTGATAAGACATATGATCAATGTGGAAATTGCAATGCCATTGCTACTGTTTTGTTTTTGTGATGTAGTGAAGATACAGACTCAGTGGAGGTTTAACTTGTACCTCAGGGCAGATAGAAACCCTCTGAGGAGCGGTTCTCTTTACACGGCCATCAGCTCAACAATTGCTAAGAAATGATATGATTCATTCAGTTTCTCCCTATTTTGAGAGATATATTCTGGAAGTATTAATGCTTGTTAGGGTCTTGTTATGCTGAAGTGCTCATTGTGTTTAATGAAGTGCTAGGCGCAGAAGGATTTGGAGACAAATTCTGAAGGTACTTCAAATTCTATAAGCTGTAGAAGTGCTTAGCAATATTATGCATCCAGCCACATAGGAAATATTTGCTATCTGGCAGAAAATGGAAGGAATAGAAATACCTAATATTGCTAGTTAAATCTAAAGGTAAATAACAATTATTCCTAATTTATCCTAAACTGTTGTCCAATAGTGCTTCCAAGGTCAATAATTACCCTTTTCAGCCTGTTCTTTTGCTAACCCAAATTTTTTTTGAGGTCACATTCTGTTTTCTCAGCATTTTTTCAGAAGCCCCTATACGGATATTGTTTCAGCTGCAATAGCAATTAAACTTAGGGGTTCTCCAGAGTCGAAGTTGTATATAATTGCCTCTTATAAATTTGAACAGAGACATACTAGTCCTGGATCCAGTGTTCACTTAGAGATCATATTCTAAGGTAATGCTTTGTGTCTATGATACTGTATTTCTTAAATATCAGAGCCTGGACTAGCCATTGCATCATAGAATGGCCGAGGTAGGAAGGCACCTCTGGAGATCATCTAATCCAACCTAGTCTAACTGTAGTCAGAGCAGGGTCAGCTAAATCAAGTTGCTCAGGGCAGTGTCCAGTTGTTTTTTCAATATGTCTAGGAACAGAGCCTTGATAGGCTCTCTGTGCAGTCTGCTGTAACGCTTGATCAATCCTGTAGTAAATTTTTTTTTTCTTATGTTTAAGTTGAATTTTCTGTTTTTCAGTATGTTCATATTGCCTCTTTTCCTGTCACTGGATATTACCATGAAGAGTCTGGACTGGTCTTCTTTATTCACCGCTATTGGTTATTTGTGCACATGGATAAGATCCCCGCTGAGCCTTCTCTTCTTCAGGTTGAAAAATCCCAGCTCTCTCAGATGCTCCTCCTATGTCAGATGTTCTGTCCATTAATAATCTTTGTGGCCCTTTCATGGATTTCTGTCAGCATGTCCATATCCCTCTAGTACTGGGGAGCCCAGAACTGGTCACAGTACTCCATGTGCCTCACCAGGACAGAGTAGAGAGGAAGGATCTTCTCCCTCAGTCTGGTGGTGATGCTCTTCCTAATGCAGCTGAAGATGCTGTTGGCTTTCTTTGCTGCAAGGGCACATTGCTGATTCGTGGTTAACGTGGGGTCCTCCAGGACACCAAGGTCCTTTTCTGGAAAGCAGCTTTCCACCTTTTTGACCCCCAGCAGGTACTTGTGAATGGGGTTATGCCTCCCCAGGGGAAGGCCTTGTTTGCCTTTGTTGAACTTCATGAGATCCATCTCAACCCAATTCTCCCGTCTGTCCAGGTCCCTCTGAACAGCAGCACAACCATCTGGCATGTTAACCACTCCTTCCAGTTTTGTATTGTCTGCAAACTTGTGAAGGGTGCGCTCTGTCTCATCATCCACATTATTAACAGAGTCGTTAAACAGCATTGCCTCAGTATTGACCCCTGGCGTACACCACTAGTGACTGACTTCCAGATGGCCTTCATGCCTCTGATCACAACCCTTTGAGCCCAGCAGTTCTGACAGTTTTCAATCCACTCACTTTCTGTGTATCTAGCCCATACTTCATCAGCTATTAAGGTATTATGGAAGACGGTCAAGAACCCTACAACAGTCAACATAAAAAACACCCAGTGCTCTCCCTTCATCCATCAAACCATTCATTAGAAGGCTATGAGATTGCTCAGACATGATTTTGACTTTGTGAATCCATGCTGACTACTCCCAATCATCTTAACCTTCACATGTCTAAAAACAGTTTCCAGGACTATTTGCTGTATCTCATTCTCAGGCAACAATGTGAGGCTGACTGGCCTGTAGTTCCCTAGATCTTCACTCTTGCCTTTCTTGAAGATAGATGTAACATTTCCTTTTTTCCAGCCCTCAGGAACCTCTCCCAATTGGCATAACCTTTTACAGATAATCAAGAGTGACCTTGCAATTACATCAGGCAGCTTCCTCAGCACTCATGGGTGCATCCCATCAGGTCCCATTGACTTGTGCATGTTCTTGGTTTTTTGTTTTGTTTTTTTTTTTTTTTAAATGTTCCCTAACCTCATCCCCTGAGGGTCTTTCTTGCTCCAGACTTTCACACAGGTCTCATGGACATGAGAATCCTGAAGGCTGATCTTACCAGAAAAAACTGAAGTAAAGAGATAAGTGAATATGTAGTTCTTTTCTTTACTTTTTATCACAAAGTTCCTTACCCAATTCAGTAGTGGGATTGCATTTTTCCTAGTCTTCCTTTTGCTACTAATAGACCTGTAGAAGACCTTCTTGTTTCTTTTCACGTCCTTCATCAGATTCAACTCCAGATGGGTTATGGCTTTATCAGTTTCAGCCCTCCATACTTTGACAGTGTCTCTGTATTCCTCCTTGTGTAGCTGTCCCTGCTTCCACCTCTTCTATTGTTCCTTTTTATATTTGGGTTTAGTCAGGAGTTCGCTGTTCATCCGTGCAGGCTCCTGCACCTTTGCTTGACTTCCCGTTCATTGAGATGGACTATTCTTGATCTTGAAGTACATAATCCTTGAAAATTAATCCGTTCTCCTGGATCTCTCTTCTCTGCAAGTCCTTTTCCAGTGGGATTCTTCCAAGCTGATTCCTGACCAGGCCAAATGCTGCCCTCCTAAACTTCAGGTCTGTGATCTTTCTATTTTCTCCCTCCTCATCTGACCTTGAATTCTTCCATCTCATGGTGGTTGTCGTCTGAAGCTACCCAATGCTATGGGGCCAGGCAGGTTCTTTTAAGGATCCTTGATAGAATGAGACTGGCTACAGGGTTGTATTTATAATTAGAGCTTTATTGTTATATAAAGATTTTAGCAATCAGCATAGCTTATCATTGTGCAGAACTTCTAGCAATTAGCATAGCTTTCCTATTACAGAAAATTTCAGTTACCTAGACTTTTCAGTCACCTGGACCCTCTACAGATTGGGTCAACTTCTTAACAGTCAGTGTGCAGTACAATAATTGTAATCTAGATTCTGACTTTAAGAAGTACAAGAGTCACTCAATCCTTGGAGGAAGAAGAACAGCAGAGGTGGTGTAAAGTTAATCTAGCCAACAGTGGGTGTTGTCCCCCCTTATCCCTCCATCACAGTGCAGGCATCCCCTTTACCACACTGAAAACATGAAGTCCTGAGCAGCCTGGCTACTATTGCATCAGCTTCAAAAGCCTTTTGGAAAGTGGATGTATTTATATCTCAGTCTGGGAGTTAGGTCTTTACCATTTCCATATGTTAGTGCATTCTGAAGAGGCTGCCAGACAATCAAAAAGCAAGAATTTTTACTGCAGAGAGAGCAAGCTGCTGGTGGTAATGGCTGCATAATGATCTTTATCTCTTCCTATGATGTCCGGTCCTGCCTACCTGTTGCTCTCAGTTTGACCTAATGGTGCTGCTCCCAGGATACATCAGGCCTTAGCATGGGCTGTATGTTAGTCAAATCTGAGCAAGAGTTGAGTGGACAGGAGGCATCCCTGACCACCAGGGGATCACAGGTTTTGCCATTCAGAATATCTCATATTCTGTCATGCTTCCCCGTTCCATAATGAATGTCATAATTTCCTGGCAACACTGTGTACCAGGTGTCAGGAGCAGGCGCTACTGGTCAGGTCGCTGCAGCTTAAGCTGCTTTCAGATTCCTAATGAATGCTTCCTTGTTTGTATAAGGTCCAGCAGACTGTATCTCTCCTTATTTACCTGTGCTAGGAACTTACCATCAAGGCTGTCCAGAAACCTTCTGGTGCTTGTGTTCTCCTGCGCTGCCCCTGTTGACCTATCTTCTTGGTGTTTCTTCAAGTCTCTGCTTACTCGGTTGTATGTCAGGAGTCCTCTGATTTCTTTGTCTTTGTGATTCTTCATATTCGTAAAGGTTTGTATACCACTGAAAAATCAATGTTCCATAGGTACTTAATGAACTTCTGGTGTTTCCATGAGCTTTCCCCTCTTATGTGACTCTGTTGCCTTCTTTTTCAACTGCTACTCCTTGATGACAGAGTTGCTCAGGTGGCATACCTGAGGTGGCAAAGTCAGTCTAGTTCTGACTTTTGTGCGCTAATCCTGTCCTTCTAATGGTTCCAGTCTCACTTTTATGTCTCGAAGACAGGATGAAGTATAGATTCCACTTGAGAGGGTTCTAGGTCAGTGAAGGAGGGATTGAAGAGAATACAGTTTTTCTACCTGTAAGATTCATCACAAATGTCTTTATACTGGGGCATCCTTCTAGCTTTCTGCATATTCTGTTAAATAAATAATGCAATGTGTCCTAAAATGCTTGCCTGATCTATGTCTTGCAAGAACTGTGCTGCTTCCAAAAACTAGGTAGGGGATCAGAAATCAGGCAGTGCAAACTGTAATGAACATGTTATTAAAGAATCAGTTCATAAAACAGGTTAATCAATGTTAAACACTAATTTTGGCCTCAGCTTAGTCCATTTTTTCAGTAACAAATCATTAGATGATATCTTTCCCTGTCAAACCACTTAAGACTTGTTTTGATGAAAATGGTGGTGTTTGTAAATAGCACAGTCCAAATTACTTATTTTAATTAAAGGTTTTTGTTTAAATGTCACACCTATACATATATATTTTAAATATGCATATATTAGAGACATGACATTTAAAAAGCTTTAATTATGTACTAGTATTCACATCACTAAATTGTTTGTCTTAGCATCAAAGTTAACAACCTTACCTTTTCTCCATAGCAAAAATAGTGAAATGTATTAAATTCATATATTATTCTTCTTAGCTATTCATTTATTTTAGAAGAAACTTAATACATAAATGCATAACCTGGTAAAACAGTATACATACCTTTCTCAGAACCTCCACTATGTAATACTATAAACTTAATAACAGAATGAATCCATGAAATAAGTTATGTCTAAATAATATTAAAGAAATATTACTATTAAAGAAACACTAAGAAAATTGTCCAGAAACTTCATTTGTTAGCAGCTTCCAGAAAATCCAAAACATTTTAGAGCTCAACTAAAAAAGCTAAAACATACTTTCTTTCTTCTTCTCCTCTGCATGTTAGTTGACTTATGTTTCCTCCTTTTGGACTTAAAAGTTTCTTGGTCACTTAATTTTCTCCTGCGTATGTCAAAAATTGCTGTGTGCACAGCCAAAGATCTATGTCTTAGCCTGCACCTCAGTTTTGTTTATAAGCTAGGCAAAATATATGGACATAAAAGGAGGACCTGAATGCATAGATAACGTGTGAGCATGCCTAATGAATCTTAATAGAATTGAGTCTTTCATGAAAGGCAACTGTAGATTCAATATGTAAGAAATGTATAATAAATACTCACAGGAAGTCCCTTTGAGTTTCAAAAAATTATCCTGCCAGTGGGCCTAAAGCCTGAACTGGAATAGGATCGTCCCTGCCTCCAGATCTTCCAGTTATTCAAGCCATAGTCTCATTCAGCAGTGTAATTCGTCTACTCTGCTTGGAAAGGGCAAGTATGCATTGCAGGCACAGTATGCATTTTATATTATACACTCGCTAGATGAAAACCAGGACTAAAACTGATTCATACGTCTCCAATTCAGGTCTTAGGCAGCAGAGCATTTCTTAAGTGAAAAGTGATAAAATTATAAACATATTTTAAAAAAGGTAAATAACTTATTTCCCTAATACCTTTGTACCATTGAAAAAAACCTACTCTGGGATTATTACATATTTTAGAAAAATGTGGTTAATAAATTCCATTCTGCATAATCATTTTCATTTGTTGTTGCATAATTGTCCGCAAAGACGGGCAAAAAGCCCTTTATAGTAGTACCCTGTCATTCTGAAGAGAGATGTGCACAAATTTGAAAGGGGGATGGGGGGGGAAGGACTTTTCTTATGCCAGGAAATCGTTCTTAGGACTTAAAATGGGCTTTAGAAATGTCATTTTCAGAACATGACTAGAAGTGAGATTGCAGTGCCAGATATCACTAAGCGTAAAAGCATATTATGTAACTTTTATAGCTCTCTTTTGTGCAATGGCTTTCTATGCTGATTAACTGAAAAATTCTACCGTTGTCATTTTGTGGCCCAGAGTACAATGTGATGTTATTTAATAAGATGTATAACCTTCCTGCCTGCCTATTCTTGTCAGCACTGTTAAATGGGGTGTACATATATCATCATGACTGTGGCAATGTTTTTGTTGATCTAGTTATGCTTTCCAAAATACTTCATTGCAAGACATGTTGACATTATTAAAAAAAAAAATAATCCAAAGGAGAGAGGAGGGAAATGTATTTAACATTAGTTTCATAAGCTCTCTTTTCGTAACTTTACAGCGCATTTACTGAGTCAGGAGGAGGAAGGATAGCTTTCAAAACTGCCTGGGAATTAAAATCAGAGAAGCCAGTCACTAACTACAGCATTCTCCAATTAAATTTCAGGGAAAAAGTCCTCATGTTATGTCTTCTACTCACTGCTCTATTGATCATTTGTAAAAACAAACATTTGCCATGAAGACATAACTGCCAATTTAGACTAACTAAGACAAATGAGATAATGAGGCCAGTGGCAGCTTTGAGTTGACAGACCCAGCTGAGTGCCCAGCTCCAAGTAGAAAGCTTTCTTTTCCTGCCAGAAGGTCTATATGCTAATACTAACTAATTTGCCAACCTTGGCCCCACAGTGTTTGACAATAGGAGAACATACCATTTTGTTACAGATGTGCCGTTAATTTGGATGTAAACTAAAGCTGGAACCAGTAATGTATGCAATCTTCTAACCGAGGAGGCAGTCACCAAAAATGTAAAACCTTGCCTGGTAAAAACAAATACAAAAATACTTAAGTGTGAAGGACAGATTATTTAAATGCAAATGGTGATGAATGAATTACGAAGTTTATAGCAAATAAGGAAAGAAGTAAAGCCACTATAGTTTGCAGCTTCTTATATCACTTTGACTTAATGTACTTACCTTAGGATTAAAAGAAGAAACAAAGAATTTGCCCAAATTCCAGACCCAACACAAAAGACCACTTTTGACCTGATATTCGTTTGAAGAGCTGTACACAGAGGAAAGTTTTCAGAGTATTTTGAAAAAACTTTGTTTAATTAATTTCTGTCACTATTATTTTTGAGGGAGTTTTTTTCCTAAAGGAAACTTTCCCCCTTCTTCCCCCAGGATTCATAAAGAAAATAAGTGAGAGTGAGGGAGTTACTAATATTATTAGGAACATGTTTTTTGGGTTTTTATATTTTTTTTTAATGTGCAAAACTACATTTATAAGTCCATTCCAGATACAGGGTTTCAAAATGGATGAGAAATGTATTTTGTAGATATCTGGTACGCAAAATAACAACAAAACAGAACACCACAAGAATGTTTATGTTTTTAGTCTTTGGGGGTGTGAGAAGAATCTGTGAATTTAGAGGCGTATCAGCAACACTTTGTTTTCCCCTATGGAGTACAACATGGCTGATACGTAACAGTACTGATAATGTTGCAAACAAAGCTATATATTGTCCCTAAAACAATGGAGCTGCTGGTGATTTCAATGGTAGTTGTGTACATAGACCAAGGACATTACATGGCCTTACACTAGGACACCTCATAGAAAAAAATATTGTTTATAATATTGTTCATCCTAAAAATTATCCACACTCAGATAATTATAATAGCTAGAAATAGAATGTCATTTTCCTACTATTTCTAATGTGGCCATTATAAAACTTTCCTAATGTGGATCAGTAGAATTAATCATTATCTATAACTAATGCACTTGAAACATATATATGGGTTTATGCCGATTTGCTAAATGATCCACGAATAAAATATAGGCTTTCTTTTATGAAAAACAAATAAGCATTATATCAGGTAATTATATATCTGACCAGCTACTTAAAGAGAACTTTAATTTTTTTAAAGTTTTATAGTTTTGCTTAATCTTCTATAGTTTTGCCCCAATGTACTGTATTTCAAAAGCTATGTAAAATAAATAATGAAAAAAATATTGACACAGGTCCAAACAAACAAAGAGAAGTAAGTATTCTACAATAACCAAATTTGCTAATGCAATGTGGTTTCTGAAGCATTTTCTAGAACATGTTAACTTCTGATATGTTAAAATAATTTAATATCATATAGTGAGAATAAGTATCCCTTACTCAGATTTCTAAGCTAGATTAATGCAATATTCTTCTGTAAACCTTTCAATACTCCTGACCTCTCCCTTGACAAATAGGGAGAACTCAGCTGTTTACTGTGGGAGAACTGGCTTACTAGGTGCCCACAATTTATATGCACATTTGATTCCAAGACCAGTCATTATGGGAATAATTATAAACTCTACTGATTTCTCTTTTCTCGTTGTTGTTGTTACGCAAATTGCTAAATCTTTACGGTTTTAAACAATTGCAATTCTATCTTGTAATCGTTAAGTGCATGCTGTTATCATTATAGCTCATATCAGTAGTATTACTGTCAAATACTGGGTATTGAATACTGGGAGAAGCATATCAATCAGAAGATCTCCAACTACCTTTTAATGACAATGTTACGGTGTGAAGGACTGAATAGAAAAGGCTTATCAAGTTGCATTTCATATTGCATAGTGATTTATATCAGGAGCTCATGAGCAGGTTTCATCTGGCACAGTTGTTACCTAGTAACTGCCGAGGAAGTTGTATATATGTATATAAAATTTTGCTAAACCCAGCAGTCAGATCACTCAAGATGTGTATATAATAAGTCTTTATGTATCACATATGAAAAAATTCAAGAAAACTTTAAGTAAAGAATCACCCAAAAACTTACAGCTTTTGAAATGAAATCATGCAATGATTCTTGTAGTGATCAGAAAAGAACACATCACAAGTTAAATAATACAACCATTTTGAAAGAGATGACCATTGACGTCATGTTGTGTTCTTTGGCCTAAGTGGAGAGTAGCAGACTGTTCAAGCATGAATACACACTACACTATACAATCATATGGACAGTTTAATAATTTGTAATTCAGTATGATGATTTGGAAGACACTATACCCCAACTTTGAAAAGCTAGGTGGGATTCGATCAGTTTAACAATGTGGTTTATATTTTCTGATCTTCTAACTTCCAAACTTTTTGTCAGTTTTACATGTCTCTTGTAATATTTTTGATCGTTCATTTTCTCAGTATAACTGATAAAAAGTAGGCTAGCACTGTGAAAAGGACAGATTATTACAGGATTCCAGTAGAAACAGATAATTTTCTATTTAGTTATGTTTTAAGGTCTGTCAGTCAGGGAATTTTAATACATTTAAAACACAGTACATGAATTGTGTCTATGTTTTTAATTGTAATAGCATGATCACTTATGTTGAGCATCACCATAGTTCAAGTAAATTATATCAACATATTAGATCTCAATTTACTCATAATCACATAAAAAAAGAGATCAGGCTTATTCGGCATTTCTGATTTTTTTAGTAGTCTGTTGACTGCCATTAATTATAGTAATCATAGTTAAGTCTTCAATGAAGAACTAGTATGCTGTTTTTGTTTTATGGTCTACTTATGGACAATGCAGTATTATTTCACGTTTTTCTGTTTCTTGCAGGAAAAACAAAACTGGAATAAAAAGTCTCAAAATGCTGACACATTTCTAACTTAATATACTTTTTAAAGTACCTAAAACTTTGGATTCCCCTAAATGAAAACTGTCAACAAGAGCCTCTGATATTTTCAAACAGCCAAATAATGCTTTGTGACAGATATCTGTCTTTCCTCTGTTCTTGAAAGAAGTACAGTGGAGAGAAGACAGAAAGCATCTTTTACCTTCCCTGTAGCAGTGCTATTTTGTACAGCCAAGGATCTGAGGAGATAAAAGTCATGAAATCCTAAGATATTTCTTTCTCCATGAAAGCAGAGATTAGCATTCAGTTTGGACTAATTTGTTTATAGGCTGCTCTTTGTGGTAAAGAGTAGTAGATGTATAAGGTTTAGAAACTATTTAACTAAGTTAAGATTAACTGATCTGGGTGATTAGTTAGGAAACATCTGGTTATGTTAAGTTTCTACGTATGGATGAATAATCACTTGACTGTAAATTCATCTTCAACTCAGAATGAACTTGAAGAAACAAAACAGATATTGGGTGGAAGTGATAAGCAAAGGAGCAGAAGAGCTCCCTTAAGAAAGACAAGTATAAACTCATGATATATGACCTGGAAAATGAAGGTGGGAAAGAATCTTAAAATGCCGTGGTGCCTTTGGAATGAGTAATATTTTATTAAAAAAAAAAACAATGAAAAATACTTTTGGAGAGACTTTGAACTAATACAGAGAGGAAAGCAGTGGTTGTTTGTAGAATGAAGGACAACATGTTATTTTGCTAATGGGAGAAAAATTTAGAGTGTGATATGTCAAAAATTATTTTATGAACCTTCCATACAGATAATGGCATTACTGCAAATGAACTGAGCTCTTTTCATCATTTGTGAAGAGAAACCGAATTCTCCAAAGGTCAGTTCAGAGGAGTTATTTTATATGCCTATTTTAAAATTGAATGTGTTACTGCCTCTAACTGCACCTTTCTCTTCCTTAACCATAACTGAAATCTAGACAATGAGTTCAGATGTAGACATCAAATGCGGATATCATTTAAAGTCTAGGTGTTTGAAGACAAGATGTACTCTCTCCCATTTCGTATTACTCGTTTGGAGTATTAGAAATGATACAGGTCTGCTCCTGGAACCAGCAAAATTATTGGAAGGGAGAAGCTGATTCTAATTAGAAGCCTCATTCACTTTTGACAACATGCTTCGCTGATTCCACATACTCACGTGGAGAACTGAGCAAAAATGGCAGAATCAAAAGAAATGAAATTAAATCTACAGTTTCAAATTTATTTATGTTTTTTTTTTTTTTTTTTTTTTTTTTACTTTATTAGAAAAACTTAGTATAAAATCCCTGTGAAATGGAAGAGGTTGGATGTATACATACCTGTGAACATTTGGGCCATATGTGAGGACAGTACCACTACCAGGTTTTTAGACTGATTATGCCTAATTTTGCAAGCCACTGTTCTCAGCTGCTTATCACTCTACCAAATTTCTGCTATCATGTTGGACTTTTTCGAACCAAGTGTAAGACTAGGAGATAGTAGTAGCCTCAGAAGAAGAAGATGATTTTCCAGAAAACATCTGTGGAAGAATCCACAGGGGTGATCACCATCTACACATTGCTGTTAGGGTTTGATTTAAGCTCCTGCTGCTCTCATGATTGCCACTATTATTGTTTGATGGCTTCTGACCAGGTGATGCCACCATGCCAGACATGTAGTCTTGTGTTCCCTCTGCCTTACTGACTGACCAAGTCTGCAAAAACACCGTCTCCAGCTAGTGTTGCAGTGATGTTAACAAACTGACCTGCAAAAATCATAGCCTTTTTCTTATTTTGGCATTGAGCCTTCATACTTGTAACAAAAACATGTCAAGTGATGTAGAAGTGACAGCCTTTGCACTTTTCTTATTTTTTTAATTTTCTTGAATGGAGGGGTGCCTTTACTCAGTTCTCTACCAAGCAATTAACTGCAGCAATTGGTAGATACTGAGCTTGAATAAAGGTGTGCAGAAATGGGCAAAAAGAAATGATCTGAGAATGATGTCTACAGAACATTTTCTTCAACACCTAAGACAGACTTATATAAAAAACTCTGTTGTTCTGAAGTTGTTTTTATCAGGAGTTTTATATTTAATCTTGAAAAATAATTCTTCAGCCATTTTTTCTTTGTATTTCAAAATGAAAAGAGGTATGCCATCTCACGCAGCACTATGAGTTTCCGTGCTGGGGTGAAGGTATAGACAGGCTAATGCTCTACCATTCATAATTTTTCCAGCCTGCCTTTAATAGCATCACAGTTGTAACTTTACAGTTGCCTTAGTTGAAAACTGTTGCAGTCTAGAATATACTAATCACATATATTGATTATGGTTACTTCCCTTTCAATTAATTACAGTTGTGGCCTTCGTAAATGGATACATAAAATTTAAAAGGAATTATTGGTTTCTTTGACAAGATCTAAGCAATTTGACAGTCAAATTATGATATGTCCTTATTTCCCTTGGCCAATAAATTATGTTTAAAATCTTAATTTTGAGATATGTTTTTCGTACATAAAGGAAGTGTTCAGGACCGCGCGTAAAATAAGCATTTGACATACACACTTTTAGTAATGTGTAGTGACACAGCAGTGTCACTGCTGTTCCTGCTGATGAAGACTGATCTTATTTTGCTCATGTTCATGCATTTGCTTGTACTTAGACAATTTCATGGAACTATGAAAAAGTAGAATTTCAACACTCATAATACTAAACAATTTAGAAAAGAACACCTGCAGAATAAACAAGGCCTTAACGCTTCAAGGCCTTGACTCTTGAGATTTGGCTTTTCATATATTTCTGCTTAAAATGAAGAAAAACTGTTTTCATTGGTAGTTATGAAGCAGACATGACTTTGCTATGAAGAAGCATGTTTAGTTCTCTTTGACCCATTCCTAGTGAAATAGGGATAACAGCATTTCCTTTTTTTTTTTTTTTAATTATTATTAGTAGTATTAGTTAGTCAATAATCCATTCAGAGAAAAGATAGTCTTTCGGAACTCTTTAGTACAATTTTGCATCTATCAAATTATGTTGTCATTACTGTAGTGATGTAATAAATAGAGTAGTTACACCAAATAGTCTGTGTACTTTCCACAGAGCATCAGTGTTTCACTGTAGTGTTACAATATTCAGTAGCATGCACACCTCCTTGATTTTTCTTTTGGAAATTGGATCTAACAGAGAAAGCAACTACCTTTTGGAATTCTACGCATTCTAGAGTGTGGTGATTCTTTCTTCCCCACCCCCAATATACAAGCATGCAATTCACAGTAATTAAATGGGTTAGAGGTTTCTCTCTCTGTTACAAATCTCTTGATGCAGTTCTTCGTTACAAATTGAGTTCTGTCTGTAAAAATTACCAATTCAAGGTATTCAAAATAGCTATTCAAAACACCAGGGCAAATAATTGTAATCTGTACCCCTGTTTCCAAATCTTTTGGAATTGTACTGAGCAATTATTCATCATTCTGTCACCAGTCCAGACTTCTTCATATAACATTGTAAAAGTGGCTGAAAACAATGAGAACAGAAAGCTTAAAAAAAAGAATGTATTTTCAACAGTATTCAACAAAAATACAATCTGATCCTTTTTTGGCCTCTAAAACCCAATACTCCCTCCCAAAGATAGGGCATCCCTGACTACCACATAATGTGTAATTTCTGTTTGTGTATCAATGTATTACATACTCTGTACAGAAGCAATAGTTATCTACTCCAGTCGATGAAGACTGATTGTTCTAAACTTTACACACAGATCAGTTTCAGATTTTACTTTATTAAAACCTAGTTTGTATGTGAATTTATGTAACAGCACATAAGGTAGAATTCACGTAATGTAATATAAGCACACCAGAGTTAAGCATATAGTCTTAAGATAGGTTGAATATCTACATTCTCTCTATAGTCCCTAAAGAGACCTAGGCATATCTGAACATTGACTTTGATAAAATGATCTATTGGTGAGGTGAATTGCTCTCTAGCTGTTTGTCTCCATTGACCGTAGAGGTAGCAGGAGATCTGATCTTGATTAGGTAAATGTACTTTTTGTGACAAGTAATCTGTCAGGGAAAGAAAGTGGACCCAGAGGTGCACGGTGAATTCTTCAGACTCATGGGAAATATGCATATTGAAAATCAAAACCCAGTCTCAGAATCATGCTAGGGAAATGAGAGAGAGGGCCCGTATCTATATGACACCATTTGTCTCCCAGAAAAAAATTATTAGTTCTCATCAGCTGCTAAACTTTGATCTGCATTTTAGGGAAATAATTCAACAATAGGAAATAACATTTCTATTAGCCAGCACACTAAGCAGGGAAACACACAAATAGTAAACAGCAGAGGGAAGTCGGGCATCTCCTTCACTGCCAAAAATTCACTGGTTATTTAAGGTGGCAATTAATAGGGTGAAAAATTCTCCTTTCAGGCTGACAGTCTTTCTCTGTGTGGAGAACTGGATCTTTTCCTCCTCTGCCTCCTTTGAAAAATGTCTGGAAGTGTCAGTGTTGTCCACCTTTCATATGATAGCCCAGAGCACACATTCAAGATGTAACAGACCTCATTTCTATGGCTTCCTTAGCCTGAGGCAGTTCAAACCTGCATTTCCCAGGAGAGTGACTTAACCAGTGGAAAGGGAGGGAGCTTTCTCTCCAGCTCTTCTGACAGAGCTTTGACTCTGCAGCTAAGAATTTAAGATTTATGGGATGAGAGAGAATAAGCATAAGAAGTTCCCTCCTTCTTAACCCACTGATGGGACCATTAATCTGAGAAAGTGTTTGAGGTTTTTTGTGGGTTTTTTTGCATTTTATTTGTATATTATGAAATGGAAAAATCATAAGCAGTTGTAGGAGCAGAAATCAGATTTAAGGACTTTCATGCTCCCAAATTATTAGTCCAATTATAAAGCTACTAAGTCATGCCCCCTCTTCTGTCTTTCTTATGCCCCTAGAAGTCTTTCATATTTTTTGATGTTGTTCTACACATGAAAAGCAAATGTGGAGAGCATACCTTACTTCTTTCCCAGGCTGTTGGGTAGGTTCCTCTCTTGGGAGAGAAGAAATTCAGATTTGAATCCAGTGGAAGTATTCAGAGACAAAGAAGACACAGAACGTAGTATTTTACCATCTTGAATGTGAGCACAAAGATAACTACATCCTTATCACTACCCCTGTCTATTACCCAGTGTTATTTCACCACAGATTCTACACAAAATTTGACATGACTGTTGCTCTGAGCTTAAGTAACTCTTACAGAGCGGGCTAGCTGTGGTCAAGAAGTGGTTCAAAAGCTTCTCGAGACATAGACACAAACCCAACTACTTTGTGTGAAGTACTCACAAATAGAAGAGAGTTTTGGCAATTCTAGTCATGACCAGGTACAGAACTCTGTGCAGGTAGCACGTTTTCAAATGCCTACAGAATTGGGCAGGGTTTTAACTCACTTTGAACTTGAGCTCAGGTGCTTATCAGGTCCACCTTCAATGCCAATATTTTAAGAAGAAAATAATGCTTAATGTCAGACCAAAAATGTAAAATAATCATAATTTTTTGAGATATCTGAAATATTTTTTTAGTATCCGATATTTCTTGTATACGTGTATACCATTGTACTATAAGGCAGTTTATTTTTGTTAAAGAAACTAACATATCTATCACTCTATTGTTTTTTGGCTTCTGCATTAGTATCTTTGTTTATATCAGGATATATAGGTATATTAATGTTCTGTCAGTAATAGGTCTGTGAAACAAAATGTTTCTTGACAAAGCAGAAGAAAGAAATACTATTACAATATGACCATTATAAGCGAAATGAAACTATTTCTTTGACTGCATACTAAATGCATCATTTTATTTTTTAGTTTATTCCAATAATTTTTCTTACAAATTGAAGTATGTTTCACAACGACACAATTCCAATTAATTGATATTTATCAGATTTGATATTAAAGTAATTGGCCAAATTAAAACTTCGCTTCCTTACCCTGTAGAATCTTTTAACAAAAAAATGAAACAAAGAATCTTAACATGTTAGATTTCATAGCCATACATAGTCTTCACTTGTAATATGTACTATTCAATTCATTAACAGTATACTTAAGATTACTTGTTCTCCTCATTATATTCATGATTCCACTATAAAAAGTGCAAAGCTCTGAGACACATGCAGCAGTCCCCATTTACTCCAATAGAACTTAAATTTTCTTGAACCAAGGCCATTAGGATGCCGATAATGTTAGTTCAGATGTGTTTCTTGAAACAGTTTGTTTCCTCTTTAACTTTTTAATTTTTAATGGATTTGTAGCAAGCTTATTTGATACACTTTCAGGCCTTTTGAAGCCTATTTCTTCTGTACTTAAAAGAATAATGTCTACTTAGATTTGAGAAAACATTTTAAGGTTCAGATTCAGAGAGACATCCCTATACTGCAGTTGTGCTTAAGAATCTGATTTTTGAAGTTAAACTGAAACCTTGTCTGCTTTCTGTGCTGGGGACCCCAAGAATAGACCATGCATAGCCAAGGATTGACTGGGTGGTAAAGGAAGGAGAGTTACTCAGTTAGAGCGTCCCATTCTGTTTACCACATTTGTGGCCATCAGGTGACAATTACAGAATAATGTCAATTATTAATTGAGAAAGAAGGCTGCACATTTACTGTTTCTTTAAAATTACATTCATGGTTCTAACAATGTGCTTTCAGAAAGTTGTAACAGAGCCAAGCAGCCTGAAACCAAGGATGTACTAATCAAGGTATACAATAGAAATGTTAATCAGATACATTAGGGAGAAGGAAAAAGAAAAAAACCTCCCCTCCAACAGGAGGTAGGAAAATCCCGTTTACAGAAAACACAGAAGGACCTTTTGGAAGGATGAGATAAGTAAATATAGTAGAAAGAATATGGTACAAAAATCTGGAGGTTTGCTTTGTGTTCTTCCTGTCTGTGACACTGGAGAGTTGACGAAGATGTCAGCATACCTCAGGAAACAGCTCAGGAGGTTTTTTTGCTCTATCAAGGGCTAGTTTCTGAAAAGGAAGAGATATACACTGACGTTTTGGGACTGCTGCTTTTGAAGGAGTATTCAGTTTTCTTTATTTTTTTTTCTTTTTTTTGTCTATTGAGGGAGTAATAACTGAAGTATCAGTAAACACCAAAGATTGGGAGCGAAGAACTTTTTTGGACTGTACCTTGTTCATGTACACAAACCACCACCACCAAATTGCTAAAAGGAGAAAAGTTTGGGGTTTTGAGAACTAATCAAAAAGAAAGGTTGCATATTCAATTAATCTGTAGGTCATATTTGCAATTGATTAGAATAAAAATTATGATGAGATTTTGAAGTGATGTGGAAAGAAGATAGACTAGTAACCTGAGGCAGATTTACTAGAAAATCAAGCAGCACTAAAAACTCAGCTAATGAGCTAATAAAAAAAAAACAAATCCTATTAAAGGACTGAAGAAATCCTAGAAATCCATACATTACCTACACTTTGAGAAACATGATGGGTAAACAGTATCAGTGCAGTCAAAAATACTGTCTAGACCATGAGGCAACTGAGTTTATACATGTTCATCTGAAATGTGTAAAATATTTTTCAAGTTTGTAACAATTAATTATTACAAACTCATATTTAATCTGAAGAAAACCAATTTAGTCCTTTTCAGTTTGCCATTAGCTAACCTAAACTGCATCTGTGTGGTATGGAGTATCAAGAAGAAATACTACAAAAGCTCACTTGTATATCAATAAGCCCCTGTGTTGAGCATTCATTAGAAGTGATTGTGACAATAATAGTCACCTGCCATTGTCTCACACAAAAGCAATACTGGAATCAAATTAAACATTTCTTTCCCAACTTCACCATCTGCAGTATCATTTTCAGTCGTCATGTAGTGCTTAAAGTGCATCACTTAAATCTTGTAAGGAGGCTGTGTATTTGTTAAGTAAAGTTGTATAAAATTCTACTAGTTTATCTGCAGAAGTCTCTATCAGAGGCAAAATCTGTAGCCAACAATGTGTTAATTAAAAGTAATGCATAAGAAAGATGAATAAAAAAGTTATGGTGAGGGGAAAAGAAGGTTAAGCGAGCTCCCACAGTATCAAGCATCCATCTACGCGAAGGTAATGCTCTAAAGGAGAAAGCAAGCAAAACTTTTGCACTGTTTCCGACAGGAATCCCTCAGACATGATAATCATCCAGGTTAACAATGTGTATCTTTTATGCTTTTAATGGCAGAGTGATTACTTTGTCCATACTTCTGAGAAGTCTTTGTCTCTTTGTTTCAGCTATCATATACTCCTGAAGAGGGATGTGACACGTCAAATGGAGATCTGAAAAGCAAGTACTCAAATTTTTTGGGGTTAAGAGAACCATGGAGTCTGCCTTCCAGGAAGGAACACTAGGTGATGAAACCCTGCCCAGAATGTGAAACTGTAAGCTAAAAGAAAATGTTGGTGTCTCTTGGATAGGTGCTGGCGGAAAAGCAGCTGAGTTATTAAAATCACATGGCTCTCGCATCTTGATCCATAGCCAGATGCACAGCCCTGTGGGATAAACCAATGCAAACAAATGTTATCTTAGATCTCCATGTCCCAAGTGATACAGTGGGCAATGTGAACTGCAGAAAATCTAATTGAGCTTGATATAAAAATCATACTGTATGAAGACCTATTTTAATCCTATAGTTAAAACCACTCTTAGTTTCTTACTACAAATATGAAAATAAGAGAGTATTTTCTATCAATGAGAATATTTGAGTCAGTTCATTACAGTTGCTCTAGTTAGTCTATATTATCAATAACTTTTAATTATATGCTCTAATACAAGTACTTGAACTTCTCTAGAAGAACATAATGTCTGGTTTCTTTAATCAGTTGAACATTTACATTTTATATATTGATATATCTTTTATTCATAGTCCTACCAAAACTGAAAATATCCTATGGCAGTCTAACAGTTAAACAACCTATGTGGTGAAAAAAGATAAGGACAAAAATACATAAACGAAATATCAATATTGCCTTTTTAAATTATATTTCTTCAGGGATTATATTACAAGCAGGTTCTGGACTTGTCCTTACCTACACACAAAGATAACATGAAAATCAGTGTACAAGCTTTACACAAAATTAAAAATGAATATTTTAAGACAGCTTATATTGTGGACATTTTGTGATTGGCTGTTCATATTCTAAAAGCATAAATTAATTTCAGTAAATATCCTTGCTAAAGCACTCTAAACTGCCAGCTCATGGTGATCCAAGTTATTTCCTCTAAATAATTTATCTCCACATAAAGCTAACATAAAATTTGGTCTAGCAATTAGCATGACAGGATTGTTGTCGTCAGATATTCCTACTATAGGCCAAGACTGATATACTTGCTGAGGATGTGGTGGACTCTTTAACAAGTCTATCTGCCACTGACAGAAGTCTGCTTCAGTACCATTCTGTGAATTATATAGGTCAATGACTTGTACAGCTTGGTTAATACCTCAAAAACTGTCTTTATGTACGTGCTTAAATAAGAGATGGAAGTATGCTTAAGCTGAGTTTGCATCCCCTTTGTGCTAGATGTCTGTAAATATTTCATTGAATAAGCTTATTGGCAGGATATTCATGAAAGTAAGATTTAAGCCTGCATTAAGGAATATGAATGCTGAACCTTAAAATATGAGTATTTGCCCCATACATTCAATTCTTGGAATTATCTAACTGGGAAACAGATGTCATCTGGCTAGAGTAGACATAAAAATGAGCAAATTACTTTATGAGAAAATTCTAATTTTTATTCTTTTCAAAATTTCTATGTATTTAGTAATTGTTCAACACTCTCCATTGAGTCAGAAAAAGCAAGAAAAGCCAATAACAATAAAAAACACAGTAAAAAAAAATTTGCGAACATGTTAAGGACTTAATTTTGATAATTTGAATCTGATATAATTTATCCTTTAATTTTAAATGCTGAAAGTCAAAAAGCAGGAATTTTCTGCTAACTCCTACATATCAGGAAACTGAATCAACAAAAAATATCCAGTCTTTATTATGAAGCACAGAGTAAGCATGATATTTCCATGAAAACAAGATACAGACTCCTGAGGCAAAAGAAAAGTTTGATGTTGCCCTTGCAAGTAAATGTATCACATAACAAAATAAAACCACTACATTCTTTGAGTATTGTTTATGCTATCAATAGTGAAAAATTAATTTTATTTTGTGTGTATGCAGTTACATGGGTCAATTATAACTGCATATTACTAATATCTTGGTATATGTTGTAATTAGATAACATTAAAATACCAGTACTTTTAAGATCAGAAGAGACAAGTGCAGCATGTTAGTAAGAAAACTTATATACCATTGAACTACTGCAGACTGACTTCTACAGACAGGTGATCCTTTTAAAGATCTAGCAGTTAACATCTCCATGAATATTCACATCATTTGCAGGTATACTTCAGAGTCTATATCTATGTTAGTGAAAACAAAGCAAAGCCATGTCCCCAGAGCACTAGTATGTGCTAATCTATACAGTTTTGCCCTTTGATTCACAATACACAGGGATGATTTGGGGAACAACATGTGCCAGAGACCTTACCCAGTAGCATTATTAGATGCAAGGGGAAACATAATGACCAAGGATGAGGCAAACGATGAGGTACTTAATGCCTTCTTTGCCTCAGTCTTTAATAGTAAGAACAGTTGTTCTCAGGATACCCAGCCCTCTGAGCTTGATGCAAGCTGCAACACGACTTAGACACACACAAGTCTATGGGGCTGGATGGGACCCACCCAAGGGTACTGAGGGAGCTGGCACGACTGCTCACCAAGCCACTTTCCAACATTTATCAGCAGTCCTGGCTAACCAGTTAGGTCCCAGTTAACTGGTGGTTAACAAATGTGACACCCACCGACAAGACGGGCCGTAAGAAGGGTCCAGGGAACTACAGGCCTGTCAGTCTCACCTCAGTGCTGGGAAGGTTGTGGAGCAGATTATCTTGAGTGCCATCACGTGGCGCATACAGGACAACCAGTTGATTGTCCCAGTCAGCATGGGTTCATGAAAAGCAGGTCCTGCTCGACTAACCTGATGTTCTTCTATGACAAGGTAACCAGCTTAGAAGACGAAGAAAAGGCTGCAGATGTTGTCTACCTAGACTTTAGTAAAACCTTTGTCACCATTTCCCACAACATTCTCCTGAAGAAACTGCTCATGGCTTGGATGGGCGTATGGTTCACTGAGTTAAAAATTGGCTAGAGTTGTGGTGGATGGAGTTAAATCCAGTTGGTGGCCAGTCACAAGTGGTGTTCCCCAGGGCTCAGTATTTAGGCCAGTTCTCTTTAATATCTTTATCAATGATCTGGATGAGGGGATCGAGTGCACCCTCAGTAAATTTGCTGAGGACACCAAGTTGGGTGGGAGACTTGATCTGCTGGAGCATAGGAAGGCTCTACAGAGGGATCTAGATAGGCTGTATCGGTGGACCAAGGCCAGTGGTATGAGGTTCAACAAGGCCAAGTGCCACGTCCTGCACTTGTGTCACAACACCACCATGCAGCACTACAGGCTTGGGGAGGAGTGGCTGGAAAGCTGCCCAGCAGAAAAGGACCTGGGGGTACTGGTCAAAAGCTGGCTGAATATGAGCCAGCAGTGAGCCCAGGTGGCCAAGAAGGCCAATAGCGTCCTGGTTTTTATCATAATTAGTGTGGCCAGCAGGACAAGGGAAGTGATTGTCTCCCTGTACTCAGCACTGGTGAGACCCCAACTTGAGTACTGTGTCCAGTTTTGGGCCCCTCACTACCAGAAAGACGTTGAGGTGCTGGAGCATGTCCAGAGAAGGGCAACAAAGTTGATTAGGGGTCTAGAGAAAAAGTCTTATGAGGGGTGGCTGAGGGAACTGGTGTTGTTTAGCCTAGAGAAAAGGAGGCTGAGGGGAGACCTTATTGCTCTCTACAACTACCTGAAAGGAGGCTGTAGCAAGGTGGGGGTCGGTCTCTTCTCTGAAGTAACAAGCAACAGGAGAAGAGGAAATGGCCTCAAGTTGCACCAGGGGAGGTTTAGACAAGATATTAGGAAAAATTTCTTCACTGAAATGGTTATCAACATTGGAACAGGCTGCCCAGGGAAGTGAATGAGTCACCATCCCTGGAGGTATGTAAAAGACATGTAGATGCAGTGGTGACGGATAGAGTTTAGTGGTAACTTGGCAGTGTTAGGTTAATGGTTGGACTTGATGGTCTTAAAGGTCTCTTCCAAGCAAAATGATTCTATGATTATCAGTAAGGCCATCCTTCTCAGGGAGAGGAAGGCACTTTAATCATATGGAAAATAGCTATGGTTCTCCTTCAGGGGTCAGAGAATGGCCTATGGCCTTTCCTATTTATTTGTATAGACATTACTAAAAACTAATATTTGTCAGCACACTTGGGAAAATCTGATGTTATAGTTTTATTACAAAAAGTAACGGAATCTTAATTTTCTAATGTCTAATAACATACAAAAAGAAAAAAGAAACAAAAAAAAGGGAAATAAAAGGTCTTAGAGACTTGCTTTGTTAACATAGTAGTAGAATATTTTGGATTTACCATTCCTGTAAATGGCAGTAGTATGCTCATCAGCTGTCTCTACAGTGTACTGAAAGTACAGAAAGTCCATGAGGGACATGATTTTTGACCCCCAAAAAAGTGACTGCAATAAGTAATTTTTTTATTCTTGCTTAGTGGTAGAACTGGTAGTCTGTCTATTTTGACCAGAATTATGTTGTAGGAAGACATTTACAACCTGAGATAAGAAAATCTCTGAATTAAAAATAATTAAAATGTAACTCAGAAGAAATACAGAAAAGGATGTCTTTTAGAAAAAGATCATCCTTTAAACTTCTAGGGCTTAATCCCATGTACTATTTCTTCAATCTGAAATACCAAATTAGCAAAACCAGATGAAATATATACATATTTATATTTTGTTATAATTTTAAGTATAAGAAACTACGTTTATGGCTGTTTATGTCTGGCTACTTGTATTTTGTAAATTTACAAGCTGTGTGCGTATAAGAATTTCACAGCCTACTAGAAGAATGCTAAATTCAGCAACAGAAAGAAGAATGTAATTAAGAGATGCCTATACTGTGCCTTAACAGCTGGCTCTGCATATTTCTCCTGATTACAGCAGTGGATTTCCAGGAGGAAAGCTGTGCAGAATGGATTTGAAAATTTTTGTTTGAAGACAACACATTGCCACTGTGACTCAGAATACTTTTATTACCATGTCTGGAACTTGTCATTAGAGCTTTGATTAAGTTCCCATTTCTAGGAGAATAAGACGACTGCAGCATGACAGTAATTGAAGATTTCTAGAATCATTAACTTTTTTTCACTTCAGTTAGTGAGGTTGCATACCAAGAGATGAAGTACAGAATACATTGACTGCATTTGTTAGTGATCTCTTCCTGACAAAAAAAAACCCTCTTGGTATGTAACTTTGCTAACCAAAGGGACAACATGCAGCCCATTTTTTAGATCTGTTGACAAACTTTCATACTCCTATTTGTAAGCTTGATTTTTTTTCTGCAGTCATCTTAAGCGATAATAAATAGATCTTTTTCTTGCAAGATTTTTCTTCTTACTTTTCAAAGAAATACAGTGAAAGGAGGATATTTAAAAATTTCAAGAAAGATGGTCTCTATTCTGATCTCTAGTATATTAAATTTAAACTAATTTTAATCCCTTGGACTCAGTATAATTATTTATGATTTATTTTTCTGCAAAAAGAGATCTAAATCTGAGCTGAAACTTCAAACAGTTCCAACTCAAGAAAGCCTATTGATCAAAAGATTACAGTTATTCCCTAAAGATAATTATGGTTTTCAGTCAGGTCATGACACGTCATAAAACAACGTCCAGGGAGATATTACCCTTTATACAAATTACCCTTTTGTTCCTCCCAAAGGGATCATTGATGACATTTAACAGTTGCAAGTGAATTTGATATTGTTCTTCTTCAGGAAAATATGTGAAATTTGGTAACATTTTGCTTGTAAATGGAAAAGGATGAAAAAGAAGAATAATACATGGCAAGCCTAATGCAACATGGGCATAGAGTTATGTCATCTTTTAAATGAGATCTATTCAGATTTAAATATTTGCGACGGATCATAAATGTTTTTGTAATTAATGTAGTTAACAGAATTTCCTAGGGCCAAATGCATAACTAGCTTTGTGTTTGTAGAACGTTCTTTCCTGTGTATAAAGTAAACATGCAATCATACAAACATTCTTCATACGGCCATAGGTACTTGGTAGCTGTTGAAAATTAAATCTATATTTAAAGTCCATTCTCAGTATTACATGTTGCGGTGATCCCAGTCACATCAGTGACACTATGGAGAACTGCCTGCAAGCATCTGAAGTAAGGACTACTCTAAAAACACAGGGGAACTTCATTTACTTCATTGGCTCTGCATCCATGCCAGGATTTTTGATACTTCTAACCTCAATATAGCGACTTCTTATCTGCAATTTTACTGCATGAATTATTTCGAAAGAATCACTACTCTTTATTACACATCTTGATATTCCAAAATGAAAGATGCTATAAAACCGATGATGATGATAATAAAATAATAATAATAATAACGATGATGATGATGATGTAATTTAAGAACATAGAGTCCTTCATGCTCTAACTGACTCACATGTAAATTCCACATTCTTGTCATTTAGCAATTATGCTATAAAAATTAAAGGATTGGAACTAATTTTTTTCATTAGCATAACATAAGTGTTTTGATATGAATATTTTGCCAATACAATTAAGTTTAATACAAGAAATTAGAAACTAGAAGTTCTTAAGCCATTTTGTCTATCCTTTGTGGCATTTGAAAGAGCTTGCCTGACACATACTGGTTTCATATTACCATTATATGGGTTTAGAGAAAGATCATCATTAGTTTTGGACTATTACTGTTCTAGTTTTCAAAATCTTTTGGGAAGTGGATGGTCATATCTCTTAAGGAGTCACAAAAAGTCAAAAAATGAAAATTAGATGCAATGTAGATACTAACTAACCCAAAAGCACACTGAAAAACTCCTGGTAGAATTCATTAGGTGCCCCATGTTGTATGTTTCTGAATAGTCTTGTGAAGGGTGAATAGCTCAGTGCTGTTGCAGTGTCTAAATGTAAAGAGGATCTTGGAGTTGGTATTTCATTCATCTAGATCTCTTGAAGATCTAATGGGTAGGCTCTGACTATTCTTAGTATGCAATGGCAAGTGTATATAACAGAACAACAGTACAAAATTTCAATGAAAAAATAGTTATTGACCACCTTATTATATACTAATCCAGTTATCTGGGAGAGAACTTTAGGCGTTCATCTACCTCTTCCATGTCCTAGGACTTTTTTGTGGTTATCAAATGACAGAGAAAGGACACATGATTACATAGGTCAGTGATTAATGATATAGGAAATTTAATTTCCTGTTGAATATATGTGTTTGGCATTTTAGCCAATGACAATCTGAGGAAGGTACGTAACAATTCTGAGAGACAAAAATCCACATCTCTCTTCCTGAACATCTCTTGATTCTTTCCATTGTTTTGGAAATTCTTTATTCACTATAAATAAAATTATGATTCCATATTTAGTGTATTTATCTTATCAAAAAAAAAAAAAGGTCAGTCAGCAACTAAATGTGCATTTCCAAGTCACCTAGAGATAGGATTTATGATACTAAAAATTACCTTAAAATATAAAAACAGACGAAACAGCTTCCTTAGTTGGAGGCTGAATGCGTATTACAATTACTTTTTCCTTTTTTTTTTTTTTAATGAGAGCAATTTTCAACATAACAGGTTACCTGAGACTGGGGTCCATTCTCTCCATCCTTGAAGACTTAATTGAATGTAAAAAACACAACATGGCACAGAGAATGAGAGTCTCTGTAAATTGTGTTGCATGTAAGGCCAGTTGACGATAGAACTCCATTTTAACTTTAAAATCTATTAATATATAATTAGCACAAGTTATTATACAACTGCTGTTGGGGAATAATCCCTTGGAAAATACTTGTTTCTGTACTTGGATCCTTCAAGTAGTCCATATACTTTTTGTGCTTTCTAAGCTGATGGGTTTTCAAGCCTTAAAAATTATGTTCTGTTTTAAAATTTTGTTTTAAAGCCATCTTACAAGCTTTTCATTTTATTGTGTTTTACTGCTATTACTAAAAATCAAAACTTTTAAATGGTATTGTATATGATATTGACAAGATAATTTTATCTAAAGAATTCGCCTAGCCTCTTCTTTGTATTAGCCACTCATGACATAAAAGATGACAGATGTTTCACAGATGTGGAGAAATAAGAGCTCATTAATAATTAAGACTATAAGTTTCATGATTGCATAAACTATATAGACAAGTATCACATAAGGAATTTGTTCTACCATATAGGACTGTAGAGAAACATGACATTAAAAACTAATTTTTTTCCTCTTCTATGTTCTGCATATGCAAATTCTAATCACAGACCTCTATGTGTGTGTGCATTTATTTTTTTCTGTTTATTTTCTTTTAACAGAAGTCCCTGCAATCTCTGGCTACTTTCATCATGCTATTTTGACAAGCAGCTTTTGTTTGTTCCCCCTCCAGGCCCATAATCTCTGCTGTGATATGCCAGTACTACTTGTGTCAATCATGCTGTTAGAGAAGAGCAGAGACTGATAGTTAAAATGTCTAATCAATTAAAAAACATATGTTATTACACCATAACACTAAAACCCACATAATTTTTGTAGAAGCATAGATGTGTTTAAGACCAGCATGTGCATTCTAATCAAACTGTGTACATAATGGAGATTTATAAAAATCACATATATTCTGAAGATTTTCACAGAAGTTTTGTCTTTTCCTTTTTTGATAAGTTTTGACATTATAATGTGGCAAATTTTCTAAAGATCAAAAGCTTTGGTAATGTGTGGTGGAGGGAAAGGAAGAGAGAGGAAAAGTAATATTCTGGGAACGGCAAATAAGGGAGGATGCAGGAGGTTGTGATCACACAGAGAGTGTAACCATGGATTGTTTTATATTATGTTGCTGAAATAAAGTCCCATTAGGATTAGAAATTTTCAATTAAGAAAGACACGTGTCCACCTCTTTTTGGAACGGGCAAACTTACATAGGTAAGTTACTTACAAACTTGTAATACTGGGACTATAAATGCGTATTACATTGATTTGCTGTAAAGCACTGTAAGGTAACACTAAACTTTTGAGTGGTCTCTGCAGTATATTTTCTTGTTTTGGGTGAATGGAATGCATATAGCATCTGTTGTAGTACATCACTAGAATTGGTTTCCTGGGATTAGCATAGTGCTATTCTGTGAATCCTCCTTTCCTTTTTACTGCTTCTGTATGCCTGTTTGTTTATAGAAAATCATATCAATCACCTGGATTCATTAAAAGTCTGCCTAAACAGCACAGTTCTGTATAATTTTCTTTACCATTATTTTTAAAACTGTGCACGGGAAACCAGAGTCTATGCAATTTTTTATTCAGTATAACTCTCCTTTGAGAGGTAGACTAGATTTACATCAAGGCTGATTACACCAAGATATGATCAAGCTGCTAAAAAAAGTATGCAAAAACATCTAACTTTTCATTAAAAATGATCGTTTTGATACAGAAAAGTTGTTTGGTCTGGGACAGCAAAGAAAATGTTTTGCAAACGCTGTTCCAGAATAATGATATTCAGGCACTGCCTAAAAAGTGATTTCAATATAAAGGTTTGGAAACACTCTAGAGAAACCTACTTCTGTAGATACAGATTTTAAAACAGCTTTGAAGCTTTTTTGCAGCAAAGCCACGTCTACTGGAGGGAATGCTTGCCTTTCTCTCACCTGTCTTTTTTTCTTATGACCCTCATCCAAGTGATATTAGAAATGTATATATCTGAACGCAGCTCCTATCTGCAGCATTACCTTTAGTGACTTGCACTAAAAGTTACATGGTGGAAGGAACTCAACTAATGTAAAAGAGCCTTTAAATATTCAATACTTTTTTTTTCTCCCCTCATATAAACAGTAAAGCTGTTTTCCTTTTGACTTTGTTGGGGAAATACTCCAAATCCTTTTAAATGTGTGTGAGAAGCTGTGATTTCAGTGGACCCAACAGAAAAAAAATTATTAAAGGGTACCAAAATAACATCTTGAGTCTTTCATAGAATCATAGAGTGGGTTCTTGGAATACTCTTTCTGAAAGCTTTTTAATTTTCATAGCTAGTTACGAGTTAGCTGTATTTACCCTGATATCATAGTTACTTGTTTTTCGCATATCTTCCATTTCTTGCTGTCTTTCCTACTTAACTTTTATAGTTTTGTTGTCTGGATATAGATGTAGTTATGTTCTCCTATGTATTGTAAAAAGAGAGGCACTAAAGAGAAAAAACATGCATTTCCTCTGCATTGTGCAAATATTTAATTCCTCTGACATAATTAAGACTCAATAATTTCATCTCCATGGACAAAATTCAGAGGTTTCCCTCCTCCAAAAAAAATTATTTAAAGCAACTTTTCTAGTAGCAATGAGAACTAGAAGAGGTTAAACTATATGAATTGACCTCTGAGGATCAATATGAGGATATGAGATGCATACCCATAAATCCTCTTTTCCTCTAAGAGTTAGTGGAGGAAAAATGTCTATCAGTAGCATAATATGAATAGAAATGTGTTTTATTCAATTCAATATATTTTAGTTTGTTTACTATTTTTATGTGTTTAATAAAACCTTCAATTTGTATAAGTTAGTATGTCAAGCTTTTAGTATATTGGGGTGTTTTCGTTCATCTCCATTTAACCTGTAGATGGCATCACTACTACATTTACAAACAGAAGTATCCAAAACAGGGGTAATACCTACTGAAAAGGTGAAGTTTCTTAGAACACTTCAATACTGATCATAATGGATGAAATACATTAGAAACTGTGATTTCCCTTAGTATTTCAATGGCTTTTAGGTCATTCTGTGCACATTTTGTGAGCCATATACTGAGACATCTTTTGGAGTAATTTCATTAGAGGAGGGACATGATGTTAGATAAATCACATAATGCTCAGTTTTCTTGACTCTTGAGTGTGCTGCCCCAGTTTCTTTGCCTTTCTTACCATTCATTACTCGTATTGAGGTAGCATCTCTGAGGTATAGGTGCCCTTTTATGTGTTGTACAAGCATATGAAAGAGTTTCCTGCTGTCTTGCTTTTATTCTTTAGGAAGTACTGAAGTGGAGACTAAGGAAGCAAATGATGAAGGGTTTTTACCCTTTCTGCCTGTTTTCAGTGTGATCACAGCTCAGGGTTATGCTCTCTTTGTGCCTCAGTTTCTGATGCCCACAAGTATTTCAAGCTGAAATAATAAAAAATTGGCCAGTACTTTGTACCTGAAGCTTGCTTTCCTGGCTTCATAATCAAACCGGAATTGAAGAAAAATACATACTGGATCCTAAGGCCTGAGGTTATAATTATGGTTATTGTCATGCGACAGTGTCAGAACACACTGTAAATAGTGTTGAGTGGAACTGTGGTCAGAACAGAAGAGTTATTAGCAACTCTACCAGAGTTCTAGCAAAATACACGGTTTCTGTTACCCGTGTAAGCTAATACATAGTTTAGGGCAGAATTTGCGATCAACAGCTTTCAAACATTTTCCTTAATTACTGCATTAATCTGCTTACCTTACATGCAAGAACAGCAGCTAAAAGGGCCTGAGCTAATAAAACCTATTTGAGATTTCATCAGTAACTCCTCCATGATTTGTTGAGTCTACATCAATCAAATGTATATAAATCTCAGGGAAATTTATTAAAACTTTAAATAGCTCAGTGATATTCTTTCTTGCTGCTGCGAGTAATAATACTGTCCATATTGGGTCAAACAAAACAGTCAACACACTGTTGCAGATATAACTGAAATTTCTTTGTCATTTTAGAAACAGTTTTATTTGACTTCGGATAAGGAGAAAATAGATGCAGGAAAAAATGGAAAAATAGAAACAGTATTCTGGAACACCACTTATTTGCTGATTTCCTTTGTATTTGATGCACAGGATGCAAAAAATGTATGAATTACTGCAACTCTCCTCTCCTCTCCTCTCCTCTCCTCTCCTCTCCTCTCCTCTCCTCTCCTCTCCTCTCCTCTCCTCTCCTCTCCTCTCCTCTCCTCTCCTCTCCTCTCCTCTCCTCTCCTCTCCTCTTTTTTATCTCATGTTATTTTTTAGCTCTTCTTTCTTTCTCTCTCTCTCTTTTTTTTTTTTTTTTCCTCTTTTATTCTGCAAACTCATTTCTTCTTTGGCATTTGTTGAGCATAAGTATTACCGGTGAACTGAAAGGACTAACTAGTGAATCTGAGCTTCACTTCCCATTTTACTGATTGTAAAGAAAAGTTCAAATGACTGTTCAGCTGCCAAGAAAAAAAGAAATCTCTTTTCTTGACTATAATTTGCTAACATAATAATTTATAAATAATATGAGCTTGCAAATCCTCGACGAATATTAAATGCTAGTGAAGGTGAAAGGAATTTAATGTGAAAATACACTGCATTTGTAATTGGAGAAAATATCCCTTAGAAATGAGGCTTTGAAGTGAAAGATTGCAAACTGACATGACTGTAGTTTCTAGTGGTTCAATGTTCTTCAAGAGGACATGCACTTAAATTAGGACACAACTTTATTTACTCATCTGGGAGCCATTTGGCAAAAAATATTTTGCAGGTCATTATTTGTTGCTTCCTTCTTTCTACCTAGTGAATGGCTTTTATTACTTTCTGTGACCCATCGCAGCAGGTACCTAGCTTTGTTTGGACCTCATTGCCTTTTCTTCCTGCCAGGGTTAAAAGTTCAGTGAAGCAGGTAGTCACTTTGCTGTACTAAACATTAATACTAAGTTGTCAGATTCTGTGGTGTGAAAACAATGTTTCTTTCCTCATAGACCACACACTTAGAAAGAGCGTGTCATCTGCCCTGAGTTGGCACTAGTGACTAGCTTGGATGATTTCCCTTCTATTGGTTCCTATGTGAAAAAATAGTTATCTTCTTAAAAGAGTTAGAAAACAGTGTCCATAATCCCTAAAATTTGATGTACACAATAGTTTTGATGAGCAGCTAACTGTCTTTATTGCAGAGAGTTGGGGTTGTTCAGCCTGGAGAGGAGAAGGCTCTGGGGATATCTTATTGCGGCCTTTCAATATACAAAGGGGTTTATAAGACAGATGGAAAGAGACTTTTTACCAGGGCATGTAGTGATAGAATGAGAGGCAACAGCTTTAAACCAAAAGATGTTAGGTTTAGAGTGGACATAAGGAAGAAACCTTTTATGAGGAGCATGGTAAGACACTGGAACAGGTTGCCCAGAGAGATGGTAGATGCCCCATCACTGGAAGTGGTCAGGTAGGACAGGGCTTTGAGCACCCTGATCTAGTTTAAGATGTCCCTGCCCAAGCAGGGTGGTTGGACCAGGTGGTCTTCTAAGGTTCCTTCCAACCCAAACCATTCTGCAATTCTATGATACTGTGATTCTATCACAAATCTTTTTGCTTGCCACTGCCTTCAATCATGGTCAGTTCTGCTTCTGCCTAATTTCAACCAGTTTACAGTTTTCTTCAGTGACCTAAAACTTGTGTATTAATAATTGAATTTCTTCTTTTATGAAGCACCAGATAGTAATTTTTCTTTCTTTCTTGTCAGGCCAACCCATATTTAACCTGATACTAAGCAACAGTACTGGGCCTGGTACACAATTTTCATTGAGATGGACTCTCTCCATCAAGAGCCTTACCTGTATCTCACATGCGTTGAAATGACCGCAACTGATAACCTGTAAGCCCTCAATCTAACTAGGTTTTTTACTCTTAGTCTTTCCTATTAATTTAATTCAGGTACCCACAGATTTACTTATCCCATGGGTTTGCACAGCTGAAAGGGCCTTGTAGTTTTCCTAAAGGCGATTCCACTTTATATGTCTTACTCTACTCTTTTAAGAAGTGCCTACATTAAAATACCTGTGACCATTTTGAGATGAATAAGCAATCTCTGAACTGCTTCTTTCATGACTGAAGTAACATTATTTAAATCTGAATGGAATTTACTGAAAGAACACGTATTTATACTAAGGAAACAAATTTATTTCCCCAAAATAATTACCTATTACTGTCTATGTGTTTTGGGAAAATTAAAGTCTGAGAAATAAATGTTGTTTTGAATCAAATCAGCCATTCTTGAAAATGACATCAGTATAATCTAAGTCTGTTATCCACAGACCAGTTTAAATTGTAAGGGCTTTTAAGCTTCTGAGATGCAGGTTTTGCTTTATGGCAAGTTATTATACAGTAAGTGCACAAGAGACAACATGATATGATTTCAAACACTAATCTTGGCAGATCCTCAGCATTCAGATTACTTGTTCTGAATGCAATAGAACATGTATTTTGCTATGCAATGCTTTTGTTGGTGAATTGTCTTTCATTTTATTGAAAATATGCATATACATACAGTCAAATACAGTTTTGAAAATGAACACATACAAAAAATGGACTGCTGCACCAATTGGATCACAGCGTAAGCTAATAAATAATAATAAAAAACGTTCATTCAGAAGAATGACAATAGCAGCCTTACAAGACATAGCACTCCTAACTTATTTTATTCCACATAAAAATGAAATGTTTCAAACATTCAATTAGTTCTAACCATATGTCATTATGCCAGAATACATCAGACATACAAGTGGGATACACACATAGGTGAACTGCGGTGCATATTACAGCAAAGTAGACATAACAATAAGGGTTGTATCATTGGCTATTGTATTGGGGATTATAAAACTGCTCACTCTATTAAAATTTACACAGCCAGACACACCTTCAAGAATATATTAGGGCAGGTCCTATAAAATTAGTCATTTTAGGATGATGTTTAGTTATTACATGTCTGAAATTAATGATGAAATATCTCAGCCCTCAGAACAGGTAGAAAATCAGTTTTTACTTTTTTTTTTTTTTTAACTTAAATGCTTATTTTCATCTGCACATTTAAAATTTTAAAGAGATTTTAAATAAGATTTTTTTTAAGAGATTTTAAAAAAACAAGATGTAAAAGCTATAGACTAATCTTTGTTAAAGTAAATGGTGCTAAATAGTTGCTTATGTCTTTAAATATTTCATACTGATAACACATAAATGTTTTTAAACACAGAAAGTTTAAGTAATATCTGTAGTTTAAAATGTTTTTATTAACCCCCCACCACCTATATTGACATGTTAAAATAATCTTATTCATCCAAAAACAGTTAACAGCAAATCCATCAATAGAAGCAGTATAGCTGTATTTCTTTGTAGCCATATTTTAAGAGGCAACAGTGTGTGTTACCATGAGCTCAAAGTTAATTCATTCTATAGAGCATACATATCAAATAAATAACAATTCATCCAGATTGTAAGGTGGTTCAATTACCAGTATACAAAACATTTATGGTTTTTAAATACCATGTCAACACTGGGCAGTTTGCACAAAGTAAGTCACAAATCTTGTTATTAAAAGAATTTCCTTAAACTGCTTGTAGTAGTCTAAATGAAAATAACAAATTTAATTTAACTAAATGAAAATAACAAAGTCTGACACTATTTTGCAAAATTCTTCTGTAAAGAATTTAAGACCTCAGCTGCTGAACTGTGCCTCCTGAGCCACATCACTAAAAATGGGATGATGGCCCAGTTAGATAGCTTTCTTTTAATTATTTTCAAAATGTTATAAGAACCTTGAAGACAATTAGAAATATCTAACAAGATTCCACAAATCTTCTGCCTCACAGCACATCCTTTTCTGAAAATAGCTTAAGATGATGATAATTACGGTGCCCTATGTACAGATAGCACATTTTCTACCCTACAATTCTCTGAGTAATTGTAGTGGAATAATAGTGGAATAATAAACACTGTCTGTATCCACCTCTTAGCCATTGGCTTAAAGTGTGGAGCCACTCAAATTATTTTAGTGTCCAATCACAAAACATCATTGTGTTATATTTCCTATTTTAGAGCTATTCAAATCTGTCTTAATTTCATCTTGATTTTTAATTACAACAAGCTATTTTTCCATGTGTTACCACAGAATCATAGAATGGAAGGGTCCTTAAAGATCAACTAGTTCCAATCACCCTGCCATCGGCAGGAATATTGACTGTCACCAATCACCTCCTTATTGTCCATGTGCCTTAGCAGAGTTTCCAGGAGGATCTGCTCCATGATCTTGCCAGGCACAGAGGTGAGACTGAACAGCCTGTAGTTCCCCAGGTCTTCCTTTTTTGTAATTTTTAAAAATGGGGTTATGTTTCCCCTTTTCCAGTCAGTGGGAACTCCACCAGACTGCTAAGACTTAGCGAAGTCTTAAGTGGCTTAAGTGGCTTAGCAACTTCATCTGCGAGTTTCCTCAGGACCTCTGGAGGCATCTCATCAGGTCCCATGAGTTTGTGTATCTTCAGGTTCCTCACATGTTCTCGAACCTGATCTTCTCCTGCAGTGGGTGGTTCTTCCTTCTCCCAGTCCCTGCTTTTGCCTTCTGCAACTTGGACCATGTAGCTAGAGCACTTGCTGGTGAAGTCTGAAGCAAAAAAGTCATTGATTACCTCATCCTTATCCATATCCTGGCTAACCAGGTCTTCCTTCGGGAGAGGGCTCACGTTTTCCCTAGTCTTCTTTTTATCCCTGATGTAGCTGTAGAAGCTTTTCTTGCTGCCCTTTATGTCCCTGGCCAGATTTAACTCTATGTGGGCTTTAACTTTCCTAACCTGATCCCTGGCTGCGCAGACAATTTCTATATATTCCTCCCAGGCTACCCGTTCTTGCTTCCACCTTCTATATGCTCCTTTTTGTGTTTGAGTTTGTCCAAGAGCTCCTTGTTCATCCATGCAGGCCTCCTGGTGCTTTTGCCTGACCTCCTCTTTGTTGGGATGAATTGCTCCTGAGCTTGGAGGAGGTGATCCATGAATATCAAGCAGCTTTCTTGGTCCCATTTTCCCTCCAGGCCTTTGTCCCATGGTACTCTGCCAAGCAGATCCCTGAAGAGGCCAAAGTCTGCTCTCCTGAAGGCCAGGGTGATGAGCTTACTGTGCACCCTTCTTGCTGCCCTAAGGATCTTGAACTCCAACATTTCACGGACACTGCAGCCAAGGTTGCCCTTGAGCTTCACATTCCCCATCAGCCCCTCCTTGTTGGTTAGAACAAGGTCCAGCATGGCACCTCTTCTCATTGGCTCTTGTATCACTTGAAGAAAGAAGTTATCATCAATGCATTCCAGGAAGCTCCTGGATTGCTTATGCCCTGCTGTGTTTTCCCTCCAACAAATATCAGGGTAGTTGAAGTTCCCCATGAAAACTGGGGCTTGTGAACGTAAGGCTGCTCGAATCTGTCTATAGAGGGCCTCATCTGCTTTGTCTTGCTGGTTGAGTGGCCTATAGCAGATGCCCACTCTAACATCACCTGTCCCTGCCTTCCCTTTGGTCCTGACCCAGAGGCTCTCTTTCAATTCCTTATCCATCCTTGCATGCATGGAGCTCCATGCACTCCAGCTGGTCCTTGATGTAGACATCCCTTCCTCATCTCCCCTGCCTGTCCTTCCTGAAGAGTCTGTGTTCTTCCATTCCAACCCTCCATTCATAGGACCCATCCCACCTTGTTATGTGGGATCTCCTACACATCTCCATGATGCCAATAAGATCATAGCACTACAGGTGTGCACACATCTCTAACTAATCTTTTTGTTCTCTATGCTACATGCATTTGCATAGAGGCATTTAAGTTGGGCTCCCAATGCAGCTGACTTAGTTGCTGGAGTGGCTGGAATTCCTTTGTGCTGCACTCCAGGCACTCTGCTGCTGACCTTTCATCCTTCTCCAGGTTCTGGGCATCTATTGCTGGCACTGGCATCAAACTGGTAGGATTGGAGTGGATTGAGGTTCCCCTTCCCTGGCAACTTTAGTTTAATGCCCTCTTCATGAGCTTGGCAAGGCTATGATTGAAGATGCTCTCCCCTTCTCTGACAGATGGACCCCTTCCACCCCCAGTAGATTTTGTTTCTCAAAGTGAGTCCCATAGTCTAAGTAGCTGAACCCCTGGGTTTTTTCTGTAGCAGTTTCTAGTTTCTTCATCTTCAGAAAAAATATCCAATTTCAGTTTCATCATTTAAATACAGTGATATATAGTACTTATTGCAGAAATTTCTTCTCCATCTGACAAAGAAGCAAGACCAGTAAAAAGACAGGATAGAGGCAAGAAAATGGGATAAATGACCTGACAAGTGAGGACATATTTGAAGGATCTGGTACTTCCTTGCTTACTTTACTTTCTAGAACATGATCAAATTAGTTCTGTAAAAAAATAGGAAAACTCGTTTTTTGAAGACATTAATGGAATTTTAGAGGCAGAGTGTGCCCGAAGAAGCAATATCTTCCATTAGATCTTTATTAACTGAAAAAACAGGCAAGCTTTTGGTTTCAAATTACTTCATCTGCCAGAGCAATGTAGCTCCTGTAGAAAAAAAACCCAACAAACCAAAACCAACCCACTTCTTTTTAAACAAGAAAGCTAAGCCAGCTCTACTGTATTACCTATTCATAAGTTAACAAAGGCTGTGAAACTAATCTTGTGAATGTTCCAGGATCCCTGCCTTTGTATTGCTGCCTCTAGATCAGAGAAATGTCCTTCTTCAGGAACAGAATAATACAAAAAAATGAAATAGGATGTTTTTTTCACTCATAGAGAGCAATCTGTAGCCAGGCTTTACCCATCTGAAATGGCTAAAATATGGCTGAACTTCCTTCAGATTGGGAAGAGGCAAAGCAAATGGCAAGACAAGAGTGTACAGAGCACTTGAGGAGGAAGGGTTAAAACAAGGGCTAAGACGAAGATGGAGCTTATTTTTTTTTATTTTTAAAGTAATGCTGAGGTGTTAGAGTATGATCAAAAAAGGATATAAAGGTGAAGAACACTGGAGGTTTACTGATTAGATGGAAGAAATTGCATGGTCAAAGCAACAATAGAAAACTTATAGCACCATAAGTTTTAATGTTTCTGAAAGCTCAATAAAAGGAGACCAACAGTTCTCAAGGACAAATAGGCAGTATTCCAGGTACATGTAAACCACAAAGGCAAACTTCTCTTTTCCAGAGAAAAATTCTGAAGGTGAGTCAATGTCTCTTTTCTGAGTGTGAGGTTCTGGAGAAAGTCCCAAAGTAAATTAAAGAACAGATTTTTTTTTTCCTTACATTTTTTCCTTAAAACTTATAAATTGAATACTTCTAAGTCTCTGCCAGTTCTAGACATTTGTCTGGAATATAAACATCTATTGCTGCCAGAATATTTAAAAATGTAACTTAGATAAAATGAAAATATATCTAGATGAAATATATCACAGTTCTTCCAAGGTCACATTAGTAGTAAAAAGCTTCAGGGAAATTTCTGAACTCACTCTGCAGAAACTTGAGACAGGAACATAAGGATTCAAATAGTAACTCCTGAGAAGGCCACTGTAACATGAAAATAGGAACAGGTTCTCATTCTTGGTTTTTCTCAAGCAGAACTTTTGGCTTTCAGCAGAAAGCCTAATGTTTTAGGAGAATCAAGCCTTTTACAGCTCCTACTGATGGTCTCTTTGAAATTATGAGAGCACAAATCCCATTCGCATCTTCTTTTTTAAGAATGGGAGTGTTCATCATGTTTCTTCAGGCTTTATGTATTTTGCCAAATGCTTGACTTCAAAAGCATGTATCTGGATATGGACTAAATAAGATCTGCAGGATCTGGCTTATAATGAAATCTTGATGATGCATTTAAAGGAAAGAACATATAAAATACTTTTTTACTTTAATTTCTGTCTAAAGATAAAATTCTGAAGTTTTCAGATATGTTTCATTTGGGCAACACTCTCTGCACATCCCTTTGACAGATTATAGCCCAAGGAAAAAGGTAAATAAGTAGGAAATGATGAACAAGCCTTTCTGTTCTGATAGTGCCCATGTTTGCTGTTATAGAAAACACCAAATCTCAACCATCTAAGTAATTAAGTCGGTCTTTTTTTCTTACTTCTTAACTAGTTCTGCCATTCTTCTGCAGTAGGTCGAGGTATATAAAGCTTACAGGACCATACGTCAGCCGGTTATCCTTTTTGAGATAGCAGATTGAAACAAGCTAAGGATGATTCACTGGCCTCTTTTAAATGCCTAAAGGGAGGTGGTTTGGCTCTGTAGATACTGATCATTCTCCACAGACTATGAAAAAGCCTGGAGTGATTAGCTAAAACACACACGCCTGGTCAGATGACTAGAAACCAGGGCAGATTAATCCTGGACTTATTTGCTGGCAGTTGCCAGAAGTCTTAACATCTCTATAGCTCAGTGAATAATTTCAGATAGGGAATGCATTCAATTAACTTCATCTGTGTCTCATTTCTAATCTGAGAGTCCTTTATGTTCTACTCTTTCGAAAAAAGGAGCAATTTATGAAGTATTCCTCAGTCTGTATATATGCAATATAACTTTCCAATGTATATAGCTGAGATGTACGGGTTAATTTTCACTGGATGTTAAGGTCACAGAGTATTTTTTTTTCTTTCCTGACACGATATGCATAAGGGTTAAAGTCAGTTTGTGGTACTGATTAACTAATTTCCTCCCAAATTCAGGGTTTGTTTTGTTTTGTTTTTTCCCCCATTCGCTTTCTGGATGTAAAGTAATTCTGCAGAATACCCTTCAGAGACAGACAAAAATAAGGAAAGCTCAGCTGAAACACATTCGGAGTCTTTAACTGTTTCTAAGCGTATGGAATATTGTGTCATTTGCACTAGAAAGGAGGAAGGGAGACATTCCATTTCAAAGAATTTGACTGCTATGATTATGCTTACCATTTTTTAATCCCCCCACCCCACCTCCACAGTTCTTGTTTACTCATGCTTCTCTATGTTTTGTTCGCTTTTGCTGCCTGTGGAAATATTAGAGAAACTCCTCCCAATAATTCCATAGGTTGGTTGAGCTCACTTTCACAAAAATGAGATCTTTCACACCTGTTGAGAATTTGGCCACTTGCCGTATAATTTAATAGAACAACTTTGATTGAAGTCAGTTTTAGATCTTGCCCCAGATACTTTATTGTACATAACTTTTTAGTAGATAAATCATTTTCACTGGACTAATAACATATATTTAGGAATATTATTAAGTAAATGAACTAATGCCGCCCAACCTAAAGAGGTTAAATATGTGGCACTATTAGCTTGGCAAAATATATATCAATCACAAAATCAAATTAGAAATTGGGAATATTTTATGTACCTATAACCATTTATATTATACTACATTGGTTCCATTCATTTTTGAAGGAAAATACACATTTTATTGCCTGAAATTCTTTGTCTAGAATTTATCACAAGAATCTATTTGACTGCTTTTATTTGCTAACGAAATATTAGTATTGAACTCTTGTGTATTTTAAGTGACTTCTTATGTGGTTATTGTTGTCAGCCTCATTTTTATTCCTGAGGGCTGATGCTGTGATATTGTGTTGCCTATTTCCTATGGTGTTTTGATAAATGTTACTGGAGTACTGAAGAAAGAAAGTGCAATTATTGCTCAGGAAGAAAAAGTGACTATGTAGACAGTCAATATACTTATACTGCACTGTAAGTCAGCAGTATTTGTGGGTCAAAGATCAACTCAGTGACATACCTGTACAGAATTGCTTGAAAGAAATTGCTTGAGAATAAGACAAATGTAGGGCTTGAAAGGACATGAGAAACCACTCACTATTCAGTCCAATTCTGTATTGAAATAGGACCAGGTGCACTCATGTTGTCTCTGACAAGAGTCTTTCTAACTTGTTCTGAAAAGCCTCCAATGAAAAGGATTCTACAATGTCCCTAAGAACATTGTTCCAGTGCCTTACAATACCCATATGGCATTAAAATCATATTAGAAAAATGTCATCATTGGAAAAGATATTGAACATGAAAGCTCTTTCAAGGGGCAAAGTAACTTTGCCCAGTGGATACTGAATAGTTTAAGCCACAGAGTGAAAAGAAAAAAAAACCCAAACCAACAGCCTACCACCCTTATTGAAATGAAATATAAAAAGAAGTGTACAACAAAATGTAACTCTGCAGGAGATGACTTGGCAAGGAAGACAAGATAAATATATGCAATTGTACTTTATTTGACCAGAAATAGTGAAGTCAAGTTCTTAGGACTAATTTTTCATCTGAAATATCATCCTTACAACTGCAGAGTGCCCCTTAAAAGCAGAGGCACTGATTCAGTGTTGAATCAGAGGGGAAAATATTGCCTACTAAATCACTAGTACTATTTCTTCTACAATCCTGCTTTTTCTTGGAAGCTTTCCATTTGAGCTGACCTCAACCCTTCTAAGCAAGTAAGAACAGTCAGGAGTCAGGATCGCAGTAAAGCCAATGAAAGTAGAGGCCTTGCAAATATAAATTCACAGAAATCGCAGTAATTAACTGCAATTAGCTATTTGTTAACGATTACCAGTATTGTATTCTGTTAACAATAAAAATGTTTGGAGATGATTGTGTTACGTCATTCACTTACTGCTGGGATTCTAAATCAATGTAGTATAACTTTCCTTCGTACATCTTTTTTACATAGCTATGATACACATCAATGACAACAATGACAGATGACTTAATAGCTGGCCTGGAGATTTTGGAACAGATCCAGAAAGAATATGGTGGTGTCTAAAATAAACGAGGCTGAAATTTTGTTGTCCAAATTTAAGGAGGTCATCCAAACTAAGTTATAGTGTCTTCAGGAAATGTTAAATGTTTGGAAAAATGCCCTGAATTTGAAGATATAAAGTAGATCTCCCCATTGCTTTCATGCCTCTTGTGTTTGGGACTGTAAGTGCTCCCAAATTCAACAAAGGGTGTCGAAGGCCATATAATTAGAATATTTCCTGAAAAGTGGCAGCTTGGGGTTGGGGTCAAATTCTATCAAGTTCAAGAGTTGTATCTGAATTAGAATTTAGGTTAGCTATTTTCTTGTTGTGAAATGTGATTGCAATTCATAAGCAGACGCATGTCAATTCTTCTAATTTCTTTCCTTGCCTTGATGTTTTCTCTCCAGTTAAGTTCTACTTCTAATTTTCTGGAAAAAAAATTACTTGTTGGCAGTTAGAACTGCCTTCAGATGCCACTCTAGTTGGATTAAAAAGAATGAAAATTGTCTATACTTACTCTACAATTGAAACCGGGTGACCTAGAGTCCCTGTGTATGATTGAATACCCATGAAAAACCTGCTTTCTTTTCCAGGTTCTTACTAGTGCCTGCAGTGATACAAAGATAATCATTCTTAGCAAATTTTTCAACTTTTTCTAATATTCATACGGCTATTTAAATATGAAAAATATCCATAAGAACTGAACTGTGATTAAAGGTGTTTATGTGACTTACAAATTTATTTATTTTGATGAGTTATTAATGGCAGTTTAACATTTTAAATACCTTGTAGGAGACAGTATTGTTTGTATATTAATGTCCTTAAATCTTTTCTTAACTTTGGGATATTGAAAGTAAGTGCTGATACTGAGGAAGACTATAAATTTCTTGTAAAAATTGTGTTACAGTGTGTGCTTTGAAAGAACATAAATATCCAGAGCATTCTTCACTTTCCTTGACATTACACAGTTCGTATGTCTTTTCAACAGACACAGAAGTATAAATAAACATATTGTAAATTTGAATGCACTTTGGCTTGAAATACTATTATATGTAAACACAAATTTCTGATCTATCACATTTTTTGTTTATATATTTGACATCCCCCGTCACTATGAAACTGATCTACTGATGTAATAATAAAGTATGGACAAAATTTACTCTAGAGTGCTAAAGGAGATTAAAATTTCCTTTTGAATCAACACAAAGACAGTTTTCAGGTTCACAATATTTAGACAAGAATACCAATATTTTTTGACTAGCAGAGGCTACAGAGGTTGTACATATACAACAAAAATTGAGTCATATTTTCTACCTTAAAGATTAGCACCCACACTGAAGCTTTTCAATACTGGCCTTACAACACTAGTAGGATTGCTGGACACCCACAAAGCTGTTTGGTTTAGATCTCAAACACAAAATCTCTATTCTTTTTCTTGCTTTTTGAGCAGAGTAGGCCCCAGTTCTGCCTTTCCCTTCAATTCTTTTACTGTTATCCCTTCATGTGTGGAAGTCTGCTGGCTGAGATGCTTCAGGTCTCCAAACCTCAGTTGCCATAGATACGCCCATGGCTTAGCCACATGTATTCTTTCTAACAGTTTCCATTTCTGAGTGCTCTGTTTTATAATTTGCCTGTTCAGGACCTCGTGGAATAAGACAGAATCTACTCTGCTAGACCTGATGACCTAGTCACACTTCTTTTATAGGAATAGAGGAATCCATTGTTATGAAAGTGTGCTGTGTTGACTGCCTGCCATAGCTTTTCTAATATCAGTAATTTTCTCTGAGGAATCCTGGCACCCCTATTTTTTTTTTGTTTTGTTTATTCTAGAGAGATGGATCTGGTTTTCTAGATCAACACATAAGATCAAAGCAAACTTTACAGTATGACCATGTACTTTTCTAACATTTTCCTCAGGTTTACAACTTTCTCCTGATACAACTATTCTGTTTACTGGTGCTGAGTCCATTAAGAATGAACTGTACTTACCAAAGCGTGATAATATGGTTATAATGTTATGTTTCCCCCTTTTTCACATACAGCAGCTGTGTTTCTAAAAAGTTTTCACAAGATCAGTCCTATGACGTATGACATCTCTCCCCTACTTTTCATCTTACATGACTATGAATATAGTTTTGGCAGCTTTAAACTCAATGAATGCTATTTCATATTTATTATGCATTGATAGTAGAGTTGATATTGGAAAAGACTCAACAGAATGAATTTTCTCTCTGGATATCCTACTAGAAATGAAGATAATTTCAAAGAAATGAAAAAAGATGCAATTTTCCTTCAATGTCACAACTTTTATATCAATAACATTATGTCTTTTGTTATTGGACTCTCACAGACAGTCCTTGAAAAAATAAATTATTCAGTCCATAGTATCCTCTCTTTATTGTTGAGATATTCTAATTTCAGTTCCCATTTTTCTCCTGTCAATTTAGATCTATTTTGTTGAAAAGCAAATCATAATCTGGTTTATACTGCTTATCTTATTCTTACCTATACTAGCAATATTGTAAGGAATTTCTACTAATTTCCTTCGATAATTTTATCTGGACTTCAAATTCTGGATCACTTGGATTATTCCTTCTGAGGATGAACGATTATTCATTGCTATGTAAATTCAGGTGCATGGGATTTGTGCCTTCTATGTGTCTTTGAATATGAATAACCTTATAAAGCGTGGAGGAAAGCAGACTAGCTCAGTGAGATTTCAGGGTTCTTTTTATTTTGTTTACTTCATTAAGACAGGACGAGTGAGGTTTAAAGTCTCTAGAGGCCATTCTTTAATTTCAAACTAGTACCACTTAGCTATTTCCCACTAGGAAAAATGTAGTATAGTCAGGTACACGTGCCCACACCATTTTGCCCTCTCCTTTTGTATCTTTCCCCTCCCCTCCTCCCCCCCCCCCTAATGAAAGCGCTTGTACTTTCATTAGTATTCACTGGGTTTCCCCCTTCTGTTCTCTGACCTATCCTTGACATGTTCATCTTTCCAGAAAAAGAAGGGGGGACGGGGTTTGCCATGAAAAGGAAGTGGCACTCTTCTCAGCAAGAGTTATAAGATTGTATAAAATGTCATCTTACTATAATTTGAGTCTGTATTGACAGCTGTGATCCACCTAGATCAAACTGGTTTCATTCAGGATTGGAATATCTTTGGTAATTGGCTTCTGATTTGGGACCTTCTCCACATGAAAGATGGGAATATTTCATCACTCATCCTCCTTTCTCTTTATTAGGTGTTTCACAAGATAGGTATTAGCCAGAACGTGTATCTAAAGAGTGTTTTACTCTTGTCTCATCTTTTTGATTCTTCCAAGCATATATGGTTGGAAGAATACTGTGGCAGTCAACACAGTCCTGACCATACTTGTCACTTTTCATCACAGAATTTATCAGGACTATAAATTTGGGTTCTCTACATGAGAGCTTTCATTGTCAGGGACAGTAGATTGGTTTTACGAAAGTTTTAGTACTTCAGTGGGTGTGCTGTCTAGGACTCTAAAGTGTAGGAGAACTGACAATTTTCGAATGTGATTCATCTGATAAAATATGGATGTCTAATCTAGGATGAAATCAACTGCTCTCTAAAAGTTGCTCCTTCTCTTCCCATTGACTATAAAAACAACTGAAGGTGATGAGTTCAGACGTAGATATCTGTCTCGTAAACATCCACATTCAGCCAAATGAATTCACAGTAGTGAAGTTTCTTTACTTTTGAGAAAGTGATTTATTTTTTGCACTGTCAAATGCTGTTTGACTCCGGCAGGCATGTGAAATCAGTAGGCATTTCCAGTTTGGACTGCTACAGCTCTTGGATTATTTCTTTATTAATATAATTCATAAATTATAACCGAAATTACAGGAGTAAAGATAGGAAACCCATGTCTGTCCTTGCCAAAACCAACTGTTAATTGTGAGGAGTGGAAGCAGTCACCTTCCTGCTCTATGTCTTTCCATCTCCATGAATCTTGCATTTATTTCAGCATTGACTCATGCCTTCCTGACTACAATATAGTCCTACTTCAATGTGATGGCCAGAGAACTTTAAAAGAGCAGCAAGCTTAAAATAAACAAAAAGAAGTACTTTTTCACCCAAACCATAATTAAGCTGTCAGATTTATTACCACAGAGTGCTATGGAGGCCAAAAATATAAATGGGTTCAAATTCATAATTTTTTAATAAATATTTAAAGTGGTTCAGACACATTCACAGGAGAAAAGTTCATTAAAGGCTATTAAACATAGCGATGTGGACATTAAGTTGATGATGTGGACAAGTTGCGGCTCAGAAATAACAGAGCTGTAGTTTGTTAAAAGTTGGGAGAATTGTCAATTACACTTGCTTTTTCTTTTTTTTTTTTTTCTCTGGCCTTTTTTTCTAGCCAATTTCACAGGAAAGCGTTTCAGCTTAGAATATTGTCAACTCAAAGCATTCCCCAAATTAGGATAATTAGGAAGTGAGATCCATGCAAATCCAGGTGTAATAAATGGGAAAAAAGAAAAAAGAGATCAAGATGAGGTCAGAGGTTCAGAAACTATCAGGGACTTGAAGAAGAGCACTCTGACAGTTCAGTGCTATTGAAAGGCATTTAAAGAACAATGCAGTCATCAGGCACAGTCAACACAGGTTCACAAAGTCTAACTAGTCTGATTTCCTTCTATGATGAGATCAACCGCCTAGTGGCTGACAAGGCTGGAAGGTGGTAGAAGTAGTTTTTCTGGATTTTATTAAGACCTTTGATATTGTCCCTCACGGCAGCCTTCTGGACAAGTCGTCTGTGGGATGACCAGGTACACAGTGTGCTGGGTGAAGAATGTGTGAATGGCAGGGCTCAAAGGGTTGTAGTGAATAGGTCTACATCTGGCTGGAGACCAGTGGTGTTCCTCAGGGCTCAATTCTAGTGCCAGTTCTGTTCAATATATTTATCAATGATCTAGATGCAGGAGTTTTTTCCTGATGAATTCCTGCAGAATTTTCCTGATGAAACCAAACTGGGAGGTGCTGTTGGCTCTCTTGAGGGGCAAGAGGCCTTGCAGAGAGATACGGATATA